>NW_006159448.1:841639-874361 GCF_000334495.1 Tupaia belangeri chinensis | reverse complement strand
AAAAAAAATAAAGTATATTCAGAAATATTTTAAAAGAAATATATCAAAAGAGAAGAAAAAAAAGGATCCATAATGCCATGCACATTTAAGCAAAACTCTAAAGATTGAATAAAAAACTAGTGGGAGGGCCAGGTCCATGGCCCAGTGGTTAAAGGAGTTGGATCTCACATGGCTGACTAGAGTTTAAATACCAATACTTGGCTGCTTCACACTGCTAGGCATACATAAATGCATGCTCACAAGCCCAAGAGGATGGAGAAATGAAGGAGAAGGGATTGAGACATGACCATCTCTCATTGAAGGGTGTTTTTCTCCCTCTCTTTCTCTTTGTTTCTCTGTCTCTCTCTCTGACAAATGCACATGCACTCTGGGGTGAGGGTGGGAAACAACAACAACAAAGAAACAAGTAGAAATCCAAAAAGATTAAAAATAAATAAATAACATTTTTTTCTAGGAATTCAGCAAATGAATTTTAGAAAACAAAGATGACTAGTAGACACAACTGTTTTCCTACATGTGGAGTCTCCCCTACGCAGACCACATATGTGCCAGCTACATGGGTGGAGGCTTGAGCTTTGTCACGGTAAGAGATTTTCAATTTTTACTTCTGCAAAATGGCCCAGAGAAACACATATATCTTGCAATATCCAAATGCTGAGGATATTTAAAATCCTCCTATTAAAAAAATCATTTTTCCATGATACAAACATTTATAATTTCCTAGCAGTTTTGAAGGGCTGTAACATTCCAGTAGTTTCACTTGGCCTTAATCCAGGATACTGTAGGTGTAGGTATGGTCACATCAGGTGATTGGGAACAGAGAGAAAAAGTAAACCTACTTTTTCTTTATCTCATTTCCTATTCAGAAGCCTTCTTAGAATTTCTTAAAAATATGCTGATGTAAGGGGCCAGAAGGTGGCTCTGAGATTAAGGCTTTGGATCCCACATGGCCCACCTCTACCATTCGAGTTCCCGACCCGACAGCCTGAAAAACACACTGGCGGCATATGTATGCATGCCTCAAATCCTGAGAGTAGTATGGAGGAGAAGGGATTGCAGCATGGCCAACCCCCCTGTGGAGTGATTTCTCACTTTTTCTGTCTCTCTAACTCTCTCCAGCAAGCACATACACCCTACAGCAAAAATATTCTAAAAAAAAAAAAAAAAAAGTTTGATATGAAAGCAGTTACCAAAAATTGTTTTCTTTTCTTTTGAAATTAATTCCTCTCTCTTCACTGATGTGCAAGGAAAAAGCCGAGACAGAGCGTGACAATACCTGTGGCTGGCGCTTGTGCACCTGATACAGGAGAGTAAAGTTAACTGAGGTTATTTAAGACCTACATATTTTTCTCAAATGTCAGCATGATCATGAAACTCTAGTATTGCTACCATGCCCCAAAGACATTTAAAAACCCTGGTGGATGTGATAAGCTTGCTGAAATTCATGAGTTGTCTGAAAAGAAATCATTTATTGACTCTACTTTGTTCCCAAGTAAAGTATAGCAAACAGAAAAGCAATGAGGCAGAGGAGGAAAAACTAGCCAGTGTTTATTTCCAGAGTTGTTTCATGAACTATCATTTCAAAAGATCTGACCTGGAAGTCATGTTGGCTCCAGGTCTTTTCTCCAGCATTCTGTTCATCTTGCCCTCACCGACCTCCCAGGTCAATAGTAGCTGCTCTTTCCCATGGTTCTGCGATTTTCTGAAAGTGGGTTCTTATTTGTTCTTTCTGTCTCTTAGTTATTCTCTGCTGGCTCTTCCACAAGTCAATCTCTTACTTAAAAGATCATTTATTTTTATTTTCCCAATTATAACATCTGTCTTCCTGATCAGCAGAAAAAGAAACGTCCCACGGGCGTGAAAAGAATTTGATGCAGTAAGTGTTTTAAAACCTCTGTTATTTATTTCAAGCAAATAGCGGGAGACCACAACATTAACCTCTGCCCTGTACTAACCCAAAGAGATCACACCATCTCCTGGCCTGCAGAATGTCATCTTGGTTTGTGTACTATTGGCAGAGAAAAGGAGACGCTAATTTTCACACTCCTGGGATCATAGGCAGGAACTTTCCAGAGTTCTTAACTATTCTTAACTCTTCTTAACTGTCAGCATCATACGCCATGTCTTGTCAATTAAATGTTAACATAAAATTAAGTCTGTTGCCAAATCAGTAATTTGTTTTTCAGATCCTCCACCCACTATGAAGTAAATATAATGGGGGCTATTTTAGGTAATCCGAACGATATCAAGTCTCTGAAAAGGAAACAAAATCGTTATGATTTATAGAAGTTATATAGTTATGTAGCTATGCCTTTGATGTATGTATGCGATAAACCATTCTAAAAAGGTGGCTGGAGTTCTGAATAATATTGCTTTATACTCATACAAAAGCTGTAGATTAAAAATTGCCACTCTTTCTACCTGAATGAAGCAACAAATGTCAATAATTTAATTATAATGCCCATGTGTATGCTATAGTATCAGAAAGTGGGTAGTTTTTCAGCATGGGAAAAAAAAAAAAAGTCCTAAGGAACCTACTGTGTCTTTGGACTCTGTTTCAGTTTTAGAAAGCCAAATATTCTGCTGTCATAATAACATTAATGTTTATAAGCTCCCTAACGGAAAACCAATGATTTGGGGTTTTAAAATTATAGTACTTAGAGGTAATCACAACTGGAAGCACTGGGTAGCTACTCAGAGCCAAACCCACGCTCCCTGTGTTTATTACCTTCATTTTTTCAAACAAGTATTTTTTCCAGATTTTGAAAAAAAAAAATAAGTGCTCACTGTTTTCAAGTCAGCTGGATTTGAGAAACTCTATCAAACTAACAGGCTAATGGACAACAGCAGCAAACATAACAGTTGATGCTGTGACATAATGGCTCACCTGGATGGCCACAGTGGCCGCCTCACAGTTCTGTGTCATCCTCTTTGATTTCCTTCACAGCTATTCCCAGCATGGCAGCAAGGAGTTAGTCAGCATGCGAAGCAGTTCACAGCAACGCCTTAGTGAAAACCCTCCGATAACTTCTTACGTCTTTCAGGACAAGCTCAAGTTCTTTCATAGAGCAGCCAGGTCTCTGCAGGTCAGGCCCTCACTCTTCTCCGCTAATTGTGGCCTCCTCAACCCTATGCTCTTTGGGGTCCCAGCTGGGTGACTTCCTTAATGAACTTGATTTTGTGGTCCTCCTGCCACAGGGTCATTTGCTCATGCATCTGTATAGGCCAAGGACATCCTCAAACTAGATCATTCCCCGACCAACTCTGTACTCTATCCCTCCTTCATTCATACTTCTAATTTCAACTCAGACTGTTTCTCCTGTGATATCTTAGTCCAAGTCACAGTCTTTTATGATATACTGTCAGAAAGTGATGGTTCTCTCTTTTACAGCACGACTTTAGGTATTGTACCTTTTCTTCACATCGACTGATAAATTCTCTCCCCCCCATGAAACATACACATATAAAGAATCCCTATTCATGGGACTGAGTAACGGACACATAGTGATATTAAAGAAATCCTTTGGAATAACAGAAAAATTAATAATTGGTCAGCGTTACAGCATGACAGACTTTCTAGGATTTATTCTAGTCTCAATTAGCCAGAGCTGATACTTCTCCTGGTACAAGAAGTGTCTTGGCAGGCATAACACATTCCTCAGGAAGTTTCCAGAAAGATTTCAATCGGAAGAATAATGGGGTAAATAGATTAATGTCAAACACTTCATTAAATTATTAACAAAAGTATATAGTCACAGATCTTAGAGAAACTGAAAACAAATCCTCATGTCTTATGGTTACTCATTATATATGCACATAAATTTTAAAATCTTACACTTTCTCTTTGCATTGAAGTTAACATTGCTCTTTAGATTTTCTATTTTAGAAAAGTATCTGTTTGGGCTGTTATGACACAATACCTTAGACTGAGCGATTTAGAAACAAAGTAATTTTTTTTTCATAATTCCAGAGAATGAGAAGTCAAAATGCCAGAGGATTTGGTGTCTGGTGAGGACCTGCTTCCTGGTTCACAGGTGGCCATCTTTTGGCCATATCCTCACATGGCAGAAGGAAGAGGGCCCTTTTATCAAACACTAATTATGTTTTTTTTTATTATTATTTTTTTAGAGGTTTTTGCTATAGGGTACGTGTGCTCATCAGACAGACAGAGAGAGACAGAGAGACAGAAAGCGAGAAATCACCCCCCAGGGGGGGATGGCCACACTGCAATCCCTTCTCCTCTATTCTCCTCTCAGGATCTTGGGCACGTACGCACAAGCACCCGGCATGAGTTTTAAGCCACCAGGTCCGGGACATGAACCGCAGTTGACTACGTGGGAATTCAGCAACATAGCCATTACGCTAACTGCTGGTCCCTGAAACACTAATCCTGTTTGTGAGGACCCTATCTCTTGAGCTAATAACCTCCCAAAGGCCCCACCTCCAAATAAAATCACATTGTGGATTAGGTTTCAATATATGAACTTTAAAGGAATAAAATATTTTGTCTACGGCAAGAGATTACTAAATTCTATTTTCATGGACCCTAGGACACAAAATATTACTCATTGGCAAATAGTCATTTTGTGCCACAAAGGAGTGATATGTGGGGGGAAGTTTATAGCACTTCAGAAACAATTACTGTTTCCCTCCACTTGGCCTGCAGCATGAAGAAGGGATGTTTTCTCATGACTCCTGCTAACCAGGGACCACTTGAACTCTCCCCTTTTAGCTTCAGTGCTCATCCTCCCCATCTTCCCACTCCAGAGTAGATATCCTCATTGAATTCTTCTTACTGATGTCTGGCTGTATCTGCTCCAGGTTATCAGAGGATTTGCTTCATCTCTGCCTACTGTTTCTCTCTTTAGATTTTGGTTTTGTTGGTTAACCTGTAACCTCCACTCTCAGAGAGCTTCAAGAAAATGAGCAAATATGCAGGTTGTCTGGCTTTTTATTTTTGTTTCTGTAAGGACAGAAAGATTCTTTCTTTTTCCCCACATTCTCAAGTAGAAATCAGAAATCAATAATCAATACTTGAATGTATACAACAAATTTTTTCTGGGAAAATCCCTAATGATTATGCTATATTATTCCTTTTTATATGTTTCTAGATGATTTGCTTATTCTTTGTAGAGAATTTTTGGTCAATATGTATAGGGGATATTGTCTTGCTTTTCTCTTTCCTAGTAAGGCCCATTTAGGTTTGGTCAAAAGTTTATGCTATTCTCACAAAATGAAAAAAGGGTGTTCTTCCTCTTTTATATTCATAAGGAGTTGTTATTTTGGTATTATTTATATTTTAAAAGTTTTATAGAATGCATAAACAAAGTAATCTTGGTTTAAAATTTTCTTTGCGGGAAAGTTTCTAATTATTGTTCAATTTTTTCCTAGATATGATTGTCGTCAATTTTGGTAAGTAGTGTTTCACCATTCTGGTCTTCACTGTGTTCCAGGACCTTTGTCCCAAAAATCTTAACATGGACTTGGAATTCATGAATGTTTGCATTTTTAGCTTCAGTGCTCATCCTCCCCATCTTCCCACTCCAGAGTAGATATCCTCATTGAATTCTTCTTACTGATGTCTGGCTGTATCTGCTCCAGGTTATCAGAGGATTTGCTTCATCTCTGCCTACTGTTTCTCTCTTTAGATTTTGGTTTTGTTGGTTAACCTGTAACCTCCACTCTCAGAGAGCTTCAAGAAAATGAGCAAATATGCAGGTTGTCTGGCTTTTTATTTTCGTTTCTGTAAGGACAGAAAGATTCTTTCTTTTTCCCCACATTCTCAAGTAGAAATCAGAAATCAATAATCAATACTTGAATGTATACAACAAATTTTTTTCTGGGAAAATCCCTAATGATTATGCTATATTATTCCTTTTTATATGTTTCTAGATGATTTGCTTATTCTTTGTAGAGAATTTTTGGTCAATATGTATAGGGGATATTGTCTTGCTTTTCTCTTTCCTAGTAAGGCCCATTTAGGTTTGGTCAAAAGTTTATGCTATTCTCACAAAATGAAAAAAGGGTGTTCTTCCTCTTTTATATTCATAAGGAGTTGTTATTTTGGTATTATTTATATTTTAAAAGTTTTATAGAATGCATAAACAAAGTAATCTTGGTTTAAAATTTTCTTTGCGGGAAAGTTTCTAATTATTGTTCAATTTTTTCCTAGATATGATTGTCGTCAATTTTGGTAAGTAGTGTTTCACCATTCTGGTCTTCACTGTGTTCCAGGACCTTTGTCCCAAAAATCTTAACATGGACTTGGAATTCATGAATGTTTGCATTTCCCATCCCAAATTTTCTAATTGTTCCCAATGGGGAAATTAATCTGGAATATCAAAAGCAGAAAAATCTTAATATCGTGAATTATATATCAATCACCATGATTAGATCATGATGTAATTGTTGTTGGTATTGTTGCTGTATTAAATCTGCTCGTGTTCATGTGTATTTGTGCTTAAGTGCTTTATAGTCTTCCATTTGTGATTTTTCAGACAATTAAATGCTCAGATAAAGCAGAAAGAAGCTTGGGACATTTGGGAAAACTCCTTAGTTTCTTCTTTCCTCCATCAAAATTATATTCCTGGGACTGGTCCTGTGCTCTAGTGAGTAAGGGATCTGGATCCTACAAGGCTAACTGGTATTCAAATCTTGGCTCTTGCAGCTTTTGAAACATGCTAGGTGTGTGTGTGTGTGCATGCATGCCTGTATACTCCAAATTCTGGAGGAATGAGAAATAGAACAAAAGGGATTAAGGCATGATCCTGCTACTCCATTGGGGAATGCTTTCTTCTCCTCCCTTTGTCCTTCTTTATGAGTACATGTACCTTTGTATTAAAAAATTATAATTCTGGAACTAAATAAGAAATGAGGTCTCTTAGTGAGGTCTATGGGGTTATTTCACATGGCAAGAGTAAATGTTTGATTCATACCACATCTCCATTTTAAACCCCAGATAGCGGTATAACTTCTGAGACGTTTTCTAAGGAGCCATGCCTCACAGATGCTGAGATTGTTTAATATAAGTTGGCATTTAGCTAGGGTATTCTACTATGTACATTCTCTATGTAAGGACGTTTCCTCTCATCAAGTAACATTTGTTTATTTACCCACAGGTCCAGTTAACAAGGGCATTAGGTCATATTATCTGTCTTATTTTCTAGTGAGTCTTACTCCAATATAAAAATGAATGTATTATAGGCCAACTGCTCTTCTTTACAAATACACTCATTTAATCAAGAAACAAGTGTATAATTTTCATCCCTGCATACCTAGAAGGAAAGCAAGACTGGAATTAGACTCCACTCAGTTGGCTGCATAGTTTGTAATCTTCACTCTCAGACATCCCAGAGAAAAGCTAAAAAGATGTTAAATCGACATGTTTACTTGAGTTTTAGCATGACTTAATGAGATTGATTGTGGATGAGAAATACAATAATGACCTTTCAATATGAGAGATGTGTGATGTAAAGAGCCTGAATTTCTGTTCTATTTTCCCTGTAAGAGTGAAAACTAGTAACAAGCTGGAAATTTACATGGCGATCCAGCATTAGTGTTCCATCTACACTGGTTATAATACTCAGTGGGTCTTCTAAATGAAACAGTCCGAATAGTGGAAAGCTATATTAGTATTCTTTTTATTCTTGACAATGATATTATCAAATGATTCAAGTTGCTTCCATTTTAATTTGTGCCTTAAGAAAACAGATACTGAGACCAGCAGTTAGCATAATGGCTATGTCGCTGGACTCCCATGTAGTCGGTTGCAGTTCAAGTCCTCGACTCGGTGGCATAAACTCATGCCAGGCACCTGTGCGTGCGTGCCCAAGATCCCAAGAGGAGAATGGAAGAGAAGGGATTGCAGTGTGGCCATCCCCCCTGGGGGGTGATTTCTCACTTTCTGTCTCTCTGTCTCTCTCTTTCTGTCCAGCACATGCGCCCTATAGCAAAAATCTCTCCAAGAAAAAAAGAAAACAGGTACTACCGAAGTAAACATCAGTACTTATTTGTAGATGCCACAGTCTGCAATATCATAGCTACCTGTGACATGGAAATTCAAAAGTTCTTTCAGTACGAAAGCTGTGGATACATACACAGTAAAGATGAAGGTCATTCTATTATACTTCTTTCTAATATGAGATGAAGTTCCATCCTCAAAAATAATATACTGAATGCTGCATGAGTAGGCAGTTCCATGTCAGCCTTTCTATATCTTATGTCACTTAGGAACCAGCAAGATTTCTAAATCTGACTGAAATGCATCAGCTAATACAGGATATTTGATGTTGTGTAGTTGAGACTGAAATCCATTTACACAATTTCTCAAGGAACTGTGAAATAGAATAAGTTAAAAAGAGAATTGTCAGCATGTGAATAATCCATGCTCTAGTTTATTGTAATACAATGAGAATTTTAAAACCTGCTTGGAGACACAACATATACTTCAATAGAAACAGTGTCACTACCTAAAGAAATGTAAAAAGTATAGTAGAGCAGGTTTAGATAAATGCAAATGTCGCTGTTAATGTTCAATTATACCAGTAAAAATAGTCCCCAACATCTACCATCTAGATAAGAAAACAAGCCCTTCTTCTTATGTTCTGAAGTTATTTTACAAATTATTTATAGAACTAAGAAATAAAAAAGATAGTAAAATTAACTTACTGAAATGGTAATAAAAATTAATCACAGACTCAGTCTTCTTCTATACTGTCTTGATTTAAAAGGTATCCATACTTAAACAAAGTAAAAGATAACTTTAGTGCAAATAATGCTTATCAATCAAAATATATCCATCTTGTATTTATTTCTAGGTTATACTTACTTGGAATTCTCCTTGCAGTTGTGTCATCAAAATTCAATACTTTTGAAATAGCTGACACCTCAAAATATGAGTTGAAGAGGTGATAACAATTTTTTGCTCCATAATTATAAATCCTTTCTTTTTCTACTTTATAAACCCTGGAGGCCAGCAGGTGGTGTAGTGGCTAAGATGATGGACTCCTAGAAGGCTGACCACAGTTCTTGTCCTGAATCCAGCAGCTTTAAACTCACACGGACAGATGGGTATACATGCCCAAAATCCTGAGAGGAGGAGGAAGGGGTTGTGGCATGTCCATTCCCCTTGGGGAGTGACTTCTCACTTTCTGTTTCTCCATCTCTCTCTGTCTCTCTGGTGATCACACTTGCACTATAGCAAAAATCTTTCTTTCAAAAAAAAAAAAAAGGGTAGAACCTAGTTTACAGGGACCAGCAGATGGCATAATGGTTACATCACTGGACTTCCACATAGTTGACTGTGGTTTGAGTCCCAGAGCCGCGGCTTAAAACTCATGCTGGGCACATGTGCATGCATGCCCAAAATCCTGAGAGGAGGAGGAAGGGGTTGTGGCATGTCCATCTCCCTAGGGGGTGATTTCTTGCTTTCTGTCTCTCTGTCTCTGTCTCTCTCTCTTTGGTGAGTGCATACTCCCTATAACAATAATCTCTCTCTCAAAACAAACAAACAAACAAGCAAAAACTCTAGTTAGAATGGTCAATCTAATAATTAAAAACAAAATTGACATCTCCTATTTTGCATACATGCTTGCCTTTAGCATTTGTCTGCTTACAAACAATATCAAGTAAAATTTGGAGCACCCAGTTAAAAAATAGCATAATATTGTCACACATTCTTTTAGCAAATTGGGATGGTCCAGGTTTTTGTTTCAAAACATTGTATGAAGGGACCAGCAGTTAGCGTAATGGCTCTGTCACTAGACTCCCACGTAGTCGACTGTGGTTCAAGTCCCAGACCCAGTGACTTAAACTCACACTGGGCATGTGTGCGTGTGTGCCCAAGATCCTGAGAGGAGAATGGAGGAGAAGGGATTGTTGGTGTGGCCATCCCCCCTGGAGGGTGATTTCTTGCTTTCTTTCTCCCTCTCTGTCTTTCTGGTGAGTACATGTGCCCTACAGCAAAACCTCTCCAAAAAAAAGAAAAAAAAAATGTATGAAGAACTGCTCACTATAGAATACTTTCAGGAGTAAGTGAATGATAATACTGCATTATGATTATACTGTATTTCCCTTCTATTTTCTGTAATATTTTTTTTCCAACAATTCTTGACTTTAAGAAAAGTTTGGGGTAAAAATTGTTCTGTGCATTAGGCAGAAATGTTACAGTTTTGGTGCACCTGCACCTGTTATTGTTATTGTATTGCCCAATTATTACTGAGCCTGAGGGAAAGAAAGTATAGTTTTGAAGGCATGGCAACGGGTGCTGCCAGTCTGCTTTGTTTCCTACAGATCACTCTGAAGGGCTATCTGAGTAGCTCACCTCCAAGTGTCACAGGAAAGGGGCCAGCATTATGATCCCTTCTCATTTGTTTTCTTTTCTTTTCTTGTTTTGGATGCCTGAAAATATTTTTAATCAATAACTACAGAAATTTAGGCTGCAGCTCTAATTTTTCTTCAAATAAGATTTCTTTTTATTTCCAAAAATTAAGCAGAATAAGGGTAAGACAACTGACTTAACCTTATTAGTGACTGAGAGGAATCAAATATAACTTAGTCTTTTTTTTCCCCTCTAGAGATTTGTGCTAGAGGATGCATTTGCTTGCCAGAGAGACAGAGAGACAGAAAGTGAGAGATTACTACCCAGGATGGGTGGCCACGCCATAATCCCTTCTGAGGATTTTGGGGACGGCACACACACACACACACACACACACACACACACACACACACATGCCCTGAGTTAAGTTTTAAGTCACTGGGTCTGGGACTAGAATCTGGTTGCCCACATGGGCATCCAGCACCTTAACCACTATGCCACCTGTCGGCCCCCATAAATCTCGTCTTAAAGGCTAGTTTACTTGTGCTTTTTCCTTATTCTTACCACGCGAGTCCATAAGAATCTATACTGAAAGTCTAGTATTCTTACTGTGGCACCATCCACTCGGCAATTTTGAACCTCTTATTGTTCATGTTTTGTTTCGTTTCTCCCCAGCCACATGAGGCGGCTCAATTCCTGCTCACATTCTTGGCCTCTTAGTTGCTAATTTCACATCAGCAGATTCCTTAAGAAGGTAAGCAGTGCCAAACACTGCACTTACGCCCTAGTCGTCCCTTTACTGCAGGTTTCTGGCCCCTCCAGGTTTTCCTGGAGGAGGTGGGGTTTACTGCCTAGATTTTCTAATTGATCTTTTTTTTCTTTTAGTTTATTTATTTCTTCCATAAGTGAGAGACAGAGAGACACACAGAGACAGAGAAACAGCACTTCTAAGAGAGTCTTGATGCTGTGATCCATCCTCACCCTTCAGCCAGTCCCAAATCATAGGCAACTACATGTCCAGTGTATTTAGGCAGGTTTCTGGACTTGAACTAGGAAACTTCCTACTTCTAACTAAAAACGTGACATTTAGTCTATATTTCTACACATAATTGTTTAGTGATAAATATCCTGGTTGCAACAAGATTTCATAGCATACATCTAATACTTTATGACAGATACTTTATTACCAAAAAGAACCTGATGCTAAATGATAATAAGAATAGGACAACCATGGTAGAGACTTTGAATCCTAACTCTTAAAACATTAATAATATACTAGTCTTCCAAGATATAAAAATATGTTTATATACTTTAAGTCACATTTAATTATACTATAATCTCATATTTTGGGGATATTTTTTATTGCTGTTATTTATTCTCTATATGCCTATTTGATCATTTAACTTTTCTATTTGTCTTAAAATATTAAGTCCTTGATTGAAGACTAATAGGGCAATTAATATCAAGTGAGATTGAAATAGAAAATGAGGCAAACTTTTCTAAAGTAGTTCAAATGAACTTTACATTTTTTTAAATGTTTAATACATGTGCACCTGGTATATTATCTCTGTTAGAAAGAATTTGCCCTGGGCCATCATTTTTATTCTTGACTCCAGTCTTGCAAAAAAGAAAGAAAGAAAGAAAAGAAAAGAAAGAAAGGAAGGAAGAAAAAGAAAGACAATGAGAGGAAGAAAGCCTTTTCAAGTAGCAACACAAGCATTGCTATCTTGGGGTTTTTCTTATAATATTTATTTAATTCTATTTGTTGTTATTATTATTATTATTATTACTACTACTAAATTTGACCAGAGCGAGAAAGAGAGAGAAACAAAAGGAAAAGTGAGAAAGCAAGCCACCAGGTCCGGGACTTGAACCACATTCGGCCACATGGGAATCCAATGCCCTTAACCACCATGCCACCTGCTGGCCCTAGCATTGCTATCTTGTAAGGCCCTCTCTGACTGGCATGCACAGATGCAGATATGATGTATCTCCTACACACTCTATTACCTTTTCCACCCTTTAATACATTATAGGGAAACCATTGTTGCTTTCATCTTTCTACTAACCACGAATTATTTCAGAGCAGAGATTGTCTTTTTCTAAAACCTATATTAAGTACAGTATTGATGTTTATTGAATACCTGAGGAATATCTTTGGAATGGAAGAATAATCTTAGACCAAAAATAATCAAGGGGATATAATTAAACTTCTTGGTGCGCTTTAATTTAGACAAATAAATGAGAACTCAATTTAAATTATTTTGGCTCCCTTACAACATTAATTTGTAGAGTTGAGCATAATAATGTCAAATTTGTTTGCATTAAATTTGCATGAGGAGGGACCAGCGGATGGCATAATGGCTACATCACTGGACTCCCACATAGTTGATC
The DNA here is from genome assembly GCF_000334495.1 of Tupaia belangeri chinensis. Lineage (NCBI taxonomy): Eukaryota > Metazoa > Chordata > Mammalia > Scandentia > Tupaiidae > Tupaia > Tupaia belangeri. The sequence goes on along the minus strand of NW_006159448.1, from coordinate 861,649 downwards.
ACGGTTTGAGTCCTGGACCGGCCGCTTAAAACTCAGGCCAAATGTGTGTGCATGCATGCCCAAGATCCTGAGAGGAGAATGGAGAGGAAGGGATTGCAGTGTGGTCATCCACCCTGGGGGGTGATTTCTCGCTTTCTGTCTCTCTGTCTCTCTCTGCTTCTCCAGCAAGAACACACAACCAATAGCAAAAATCTCTCTTAAAAAACCCCCAAAAACTCATGTGGAGAGGTAAACATGTGACTATATTATTGGAATACTTGGATTTCTGCAATAGACTTAAGCTTTCAGAATTATTTGGGGGATTTCAGTTATGTATTTATCCCTCTTCTCTTGAGTTATAAAATTAAATTGAATGTGTTATCTTTGAATACAATACAGTTAGGCAGTCTTTTTAAAATGCTAGTAGTTCATCATCTTTACATACTTATCTTTACTTACTTGTTAAGTCTCTTCCCCTCTGGTCACACATAGCAAGTTAAGTTTTGGAGGTTATGTTTTAATTAATTAATCAATCAATCATCTCAACTGTTTCCATTTCTTCTTAAAGACTATGTTAGCTATTACATGACCTGGGATGAGAATAGAACAGCAGAAGGAACCAGATTTTCCACAATACTTCAGTTTGCCATAGGTGCTGACTGATTCCATACTGAGCAACTACTCAAGGAAAGAGGAGTGAAAGCCCCACCCTGAGCCTCTGTCCCAGCATACGGTGATTAAAGACTGAACACCATCAGATTGGTCTAACAGAAGTAAACACTCACTGGAAAACAACCTAAGAGAGAAGATGTAATGTGTTTGGTATTTTATTACTGGTAAATGTTAAAAAGGAAAAAGACAAGTGGACCAGCCAGCAGGATGGTGGGTAAGGTGTTGGATCCAGTGTGGTAGATTGCATGATTTGAATCCCAGACTTGGAGACTTGAAAGATTTGCCAGGTGCATGTATGCCCAAAGTCCTGACAGGAGGGAGAAATGGAGAAGGGATCATGGTGTCCCCATGACCCATGGGGAGTGCTTTCTCATTTTCCCCTCTCTTTCGCTCTCTGTCTCTTTTTGGTTAGTGCATGTGGCCTCTGACAAATTGAAAGAAAAAATAAGACAGATAACTTTCTGATTAGATGGTTTTTGAGAATAAAAGTATATATGACTTAACTCATTAGAAAACATTGTTCATTCCCTTATATTCAATAGGTTGCTCACAAATTCTGACTAGATATTCAAAGTCTTAAAGACTGAGTCACTTTTGACATGGAGTGAGAATAATGTCTATACTTTCAAATGGCATTCATATCTATTAGAACACTCGTAACAAGAAGAGTGTGAAAAATGATAGAGACAGATAAATAACGGGGAGGTATACTGGGTAATAAATGTGTTTACACATTTTTAGGTAGCAATATATTCTCCAGAAATCCGAGAATAAATTAACCATCAAGACTAAGTATGTAAAGAGCTTGATCCACAGACCCTAACACTTCTGAAATATTATAGATTACAGTTTTTTTTTTTTACCCCTGCATAGATTTTTATCACTTTCTTCTGAACTGCCAAATGTTATCATCAGGTGGATTAAGCAAATGAGTCACATGAAGAACACCTGTGAACATTTCTTTCAAAAATACACTAATACATCATTTTGGAGTGAATTCAGTTTTCAAATGTGTGAGTAAGAGATAAAGTTTAGATGATTAGTCTTTTCAGAGAAAGGGGAAACAGTAAGATAAATTGGTTTGATATTATCTCAGAAATTTATTTAAAAGAGAATAATCTGATTTAAGTAAAAGAATGTAAATAATTTAATTTTTATTTTATTTTTATTTGAGAATAGTAAGAATGTAATTTATTTTTTATTTTATTTTTATTTGAGAATAGTAATTGCATCTATGGGATACAATGTGGTCTTTTAGTGTATATTTACAATATGGAATGATGGAATGATGAAATCATTAACATTAATTAACAAATCCATCATTTCTTATGCTTACCACTTTATCATCAGCTCTTTTTTTACATTTGTGTTTGAGTGATGATCGTTTTCTGTCTCCCTAATTTCTTTAGTAGCCATAAAGCAAATTGAAAGCTGTTGCATTTTTATTTCTATTTCTAAATGGTGGATATATTTCCTTACCAGAAACAATTTTTTTTAATCAGCTTAAATTTTTTATGTGGAAATAAGAAAATAGGGGCCGGTAAGTGATGTGGTGGTTAAGGTGCTGGACTCCCACCATGGCCGACCATGGTTTGAGTCCCAAACTTAGTGACTTGCTTTCTCACTCCCTCTCTCTCTCTCCTTCTGTTTCTCTCTGGTCAAATCAAATAATAACAACAAATAAATAAAATTAAGTAAATAATTCTACTTTTTAAAAAAGGAATGAAGAAAACAGTGGATCAGCTCCATGACCTGGTGGTTAAGGTTGTGGGGTCTGACATGGTCAACCATGATGCTTGAAAATTGGCCCTAAAGCTTGAAAAATCACTGGGCCTGGCTCTGTGTATGCCCCAAATACTGACAGTTTGGAGAAATGGAGGAGAAAGGATTGCAGCATGGCCATGCCCCATTTGAAGTGTGCATGGGGTGCTTTCTCCCTCTCCCTTCTCTCTCTTTCTCTCTAGTGAGTACAAGTACCCTCTGGCAAATTTTTCAAACATGAGAAAGTGATAAATCTAGAAGAAATTAGAATTATAAAATGTAAGCACAGTAATCGAGAATTTAACTTCATAGATAAATACAGTTCATTTAATTAATCAATAATTCATTTAAATTTAACCATAATGTGTGGATGACATCGATTGAAGAAATTAACCAGATAACCTTGGTTGTTTTATTCTGGGGACATAAGTATTTGACTTGATCTGTTAATAGCACAACTTTATTGTTTTCATGATTACTTAATTTCAACTTGAGAGAAAACATAAGGTAACATGTTTAATACTCAGTTCATGCAAAAGGTCTATGAAATACAGGGCTGTCTTTCTTTCTTTCTTTTTTTTTTTTGAGAAGTTTTTGCTATAGGGCGCGTGCGCTCCCCAGGAAGACAGAGAGAGACAGAGAGACAGAAAGCCAGAAATCACTCCCTAAGAAGAATGGCCATGCCACAAGCCCGTCTCCTCTAGTCTCCTCTTGGGATCTTGGACACGCACGCACATGTGCCCGGCATGAGTTTAAGCCACCGGGTCTGGTACTCAAACCGCGGTCGACTACATAGAAGTCCAACTACATAGCCAATATACTAATTGCTGGTCCCCAGGACTGTCTTTTTATCAATGTTTTATTTATTTAAGAAAGTTTTGTTAAATGTCAATAGGAATAGAAATATAATTACCTCTTAAAACATATTTGTTTGCTTTAGCTCATTTAATAATTGGTTATGTTTTTATTAGGTCATCTGTACTTATATATATTATAAAGCTAATTAGGCAAGTTCTCAAAGCAAAATAAAGCCTGACCTTTATCTTTGTTTTACACACACACACACATACACACACACACACACACACACATTTTGCTATAGAGCATGTCCATTCACTAGAGAGAGAGAAAGAGAGAAAATGAGAAAGCAGCCTCCATGGTGGATAGTCACACCACAATCCCTTTTCCTCCATTCTCCTCTCAAGATGTGGGGTAAGCGTATACACACACCAGAATATTTTCCAAGCTGCCTGGTCAGGGACTCAAACTGTGCTATTGGTCATGTGGGGTCCAGCTGCCTTAACCACACCACCACCGACTGACCAAAGCCTGTCCTTCCAATTTATGATTTTATATAATATTTTAATGAAATTAAAACAAAATTAAGGAGTTAGAAGCTACATTAGAAAAAAAAAGTAATAGTGCTTCTTAAAAATGCTTAACTCTGGGACTGGCAGGTGGTGCAGTAGTTAAGGCGCTGGCAGGTGGCACAGTGGCTAAGGTGCTACACTCCCACATGACTGACCAAAGTTCAAATCCTGAACCTGGCAGCTTGCTTTCTCACTTTCCCTTTCTCTCTCTGGTCAAATAATAATAACAACAACAACAAATAAAATAAATCATTCTTTAAAACAATGCTTAACTTTGAAGTGATAATTGCTAAGCTGAGTTAATAGCTTAAAATTGAGATACTTTTCAAGGCAACACAATCGATCATGAAGCATGGCCACTAAAGTAACAATAACATTTATGGTAAGAAGAAAGAAGAGAAAACATGAATCTCATTTGTCCAAAACAAAACTAGATATTTATCTGGAAAAAAAATATATCATTTATAATTGACAGTCACAAAAAGCAGAATGGTGAGAGGACAAGGGATTTATATTAGCAAAAGTTTTACCTCAGAAATGTACCATGTCATATAAAGTGGCAATAAAATTTAAATTCTGGACCCGCTTCTGGAGCATCATAGCTATGTGTGTCACTGACTGATTCATCAAGTATGCGCTACCTGTCATGTGTCAGGCTGAGTCAGAGATGGTCAAGATGGTTTCAATATTTACCGAGCTTCAGTCAGGTCTGCCACAATGCAGGAGTCCTAGTGTCGAGGTGTGGACGTGTAGATTGCTGAATAGCAGCAGCTCTGTTTTTGCTGCAGGGTTGTGTTTATCCTTGCAAGGAGCATGAAAGAGGGAATACCAAGTTACACTAAATGATCTTCAGATATGGGACTCGAGCTAGTTTATGTCTCTGAACCCTTGACATTGCTGCTTCACTCACTTCCTTGTTTCTCTTGACACACAATTTTACTGTGGAATTTCCTTTAAGGACCCAGTTATTGCTCTGATTACATTTTTTTGTTTGTATTTTATATACATATATATGTATGTATGTATATGTACACATGGGTGTATATATGTAGCTACGAATTTGCAGGTATAGTGTACATACATTTTATATATATGTAAAAATTCATAAAACGCACAAATATATTAAAAAGAAAAAGAAATGATCTCTGTCACCTCTGCACTACAACCATTCAGGCCCCTTTCTACAGGCAACCAAAATTTTAATTTCTACTTGCACAAATATATACAAAACATTTTATTCACATGGTTTTAAAAGAGTAGAACACTAAATATATAGGGATATATATATATATATACACACACACACACATATATATGTATCTATACACAAAAAATGTCTAAATCCTGCAATTTTTACATGATAGTAAGTGTGAGAGATTGTACATCAGTATATGCAAGTTCAATTTTCTTGTCTATTTTTATGCTAGCAAGTAAATGTGAGAGATTGTACATCAGTATATTAATGTTCAATTTTCTTGTCTATTTTTATGCTAGCATGTTATTTCGGTGTCTGAATGTACTACAATTTATTTCATCCAGTAATTATTGATTATTATAATCACTTTTTTAAAAAAGTTTTATAATGTCGTGACTGAAGATAGGCCTTAGTTTGAGTCAAGCATAATTTTTTAAAATTCAATTTACTTTCAGTTTTACTTAGAAAGTAAAAAATTATTCTCAAGATCCAGACAATAACATCTTAATTATCCTTGGCTTGCTGAGTCAGTTTTGATAGTTATGATCTTTCCAGAATATTACAAGTAACATAATTTTAAGAACAGTCATTGACTTGATAGGGCAGTGCCCTCCCTGAAAATATCAGTCATAGTACCAACAGCTAACATTGATTATGTAATATTTACTGTTTAGTGTGCATAGATGCGTTAGGTACTTTCATTCTAACACTAATACTTTAAGATGGGTATTAGTTTTATCTTTAATTTTAAGATTTTTTTTATACCAGAGCAAGCAAGAGAGAGACAGAGACAGAGAGAAAGACATAGGGAGAGACAGAGAGACAGGTATCCCAGTGGAAGTCTTCATGCTGCAATTCAGCACATGCTGCTTACTTCACCTAATGTGAGATAATGAGAATAGGGATGCCTGCTGTGTTCAAGAGGTTTTCAGATGTGACCCTGGAATCTTCTCATCTGGGTCACCTTCTCAGAGCATCACGGTAATGTTGTGCTATTCTCGGGCCTCTTTATTTTTAATTTATAAATGAAACAACTAGGGCCAGCTGGTGTCATGGTGACTAAAGTGGCTGGACCCTGCATGACTGTGCAGTCCAAGTCCTGGACCCGGTGGCTTGAAAACCACACTGGACATAGGCATGCAAGCCCACTATCCTGAGAGAAGAGTGGAGGAGCCTCCTGGGGGTGGGGAGGTGGTGCTTTCTCACTCTTCTTTTCTCCCTCTTTCTCTTTTTCACTTTCTCCATCTCTCACTCTCTCTGTCTCTCTCTGGTGAGCCCACATGTCCTATAGTAAACTAAAAAAAAAAAATACTAGTGAGTTGAAGTAATTTTCTAATGGTAGTATTACTGATAAGTGATAAAGCAGTATTAGAAACCACACAGTTTGATTCTATTATAGAACCAGCACTTTTTCCTGTTTTGTTTTGTTTTAGTTTGTATAGACACGTGTACTCTCCAGAGGGGGGAAGTGAGAGGGGGACAGAGAGAGAGAGAGAGATCACCTCCGGGAGAGTGAGGGTGGGAATGCCTACAGTATCACAGTTCCTTCTCCATTCTCATCTTGGGACTTTGGGTCTGGGAACAGAACTGAGCATCCAGCCCTGTGGGATCCAGCCTCTTTTAACCTCATGCCATATTCTGGCCTGATCCAACGCTTCTATATCACACTCAGTTGCCTCACCCAATAAGAAATTTACAAAGGACTAGCAGAGGTACAATTGCATTCTTCTCTCTGGTGATAAAGCCTTTTATGTGATGACATAGTGGCATAAAGTAATTAATAAGAAATGAGTTGGTACATTTTGATATTTGAAAGTCGCACATAAAAAAATACATGAATAAATACTTTAAATTAGGTCATGTATTGTAAATCAGTCTTTCTTAACAAAAATAGATCAGAAACAGAATGTTAAATTTTCTGTTGTTGGGACCAGCAGTTGGCTATGTTGGTTATGTTGCTGTGGACCGCGATTTGAGTCCCGGACCCAGTGGCTTTAACTCACACCAGGCACGTGTGTCCAAGATCCCTAGAGGAGAATGAAGGAGAAGGGACTGCAGCGTGGTCATCCCTCCCAGGGGGTGATTTCTCGCTTTCTGTCTCTCTGTCTTTCTCTGTCTTTCTGGAGAGTGCATGTACCCTATAGCAAAAAGCTCTCCAAAAAAAAAAAAATTTGTGTTGTTACTTTTCTAATTAAACTTAGATACAGCAATCATATCACTATGAAACATTTCTGAGATAAAGGATCTGATATATATGCTACAATTTATGTCTAAACATGGGTTACATACCATATTAGTTAATAAAAATTCTATTATACATAATTATCATGTTCTCAGAAAATATTATGCATACATGTCTATCCATTCATCTCTCAATCCATATACTCATGACCATTTTTATTGACCACGTTGAGTAGGTGGTAGTTTACTACAAGTTTGCTTAGACCAGTGAGTATCAATAATTACCTGTTACTGAATTGTTTCATAGAGTACCAACTCTATGCAAAATTGCCAAGTAGAAGAAATTTCTCTTTTAAGATCTAGCTTTTTTTGACTCTATTATTGCTTCTTCATTGGAATAACTTCTACCTCTCCCTAATTTTTTTAAGTAGTATTTGTTTTTTTGTTTGTTTCTTTTTTGGAGAGGTTTTTGCTATAGGGCGTGTGTGCTCGCCAGACAGACAGAGAGAGACAGAGAGACAGAAAGCGAGAAATCACCCCCCAGGGTGGATGGTCACGCCACAATCCCTTCTCCTCCATTCTCCTCTTGGGATCTTGGGCTCGCACGCACACGCGCCGGGCATGAGTTTTAAGCCACCAGGTCCGGGACACGAACTGCGATCGACTACGTGGGAGTCCAGCAACATAGCTATTACGCTAACTGCTGATTCCCAATAGTATTTGTTTTAAGAACGAATTTGATGTTACATGTCTCATAGAAAATTGAATTTTTCTGGTGGTAAGGTATTTTGTCATGTTTTTGGCTGACCAGCATACAACTTCCATTTCTATGTTAGGAAATTCCTAATTATGTGTTTTGATGTGGTGAAGCACAGATTTTGAGTGCTGAAAGGAATGAGAGTGCCTTTCCTGTTTCAACAGTGGGAGGTCAACAAAGTGCTTAAGCAGATAATAGTTTAAGAACATCATCTAAGAATTCCATCTCCAATTACCTACTGAAATATGGAAGACAGCTACACTTGACAGAAACCTAAAAGTTGAAATTCCCCCGACTTGTACATCTCAGCTTTCTAATGGTTTCCTAAGCATGTATTTCTGTATTAAATATTACCCTGTTTGAAAGGCCTAAAGTCCATCTTCTTTTGCTCAATATACACTGACTGATATAAAAGAATTTCCTACCTAGCACCATAAAAATCTACTTGTCCATATGCCCTATGAACAGGGCTTAAGCGCTAGTATTGACAAATACTCCTTCTTAGAAGGCTAGGGTAAAAGCTAGTTAGAAATCATGGGTGGAGTCTCAGTGCTGCATCCCAAAGTTACAGTGTCCAATAGTTAATGTGGTATCTGGACTAAATAGTTCATCTTTATTTTCTCTAAATGCAAAGTTTTATTCGCATTTAACCTCTTGGAACTACCTAAATTGTAGCCCATTTTCCAAGTCTGGATCTCTTCTCAATAACAAATTTATAGTAAATTTCCCCATTTTTTTTCCCCTTAAGAAAACCAGAGATCTTTTCTGCTGCTTGTAGTCAAAGTTTATTTCTGATAAACAGGAGACAAATAAGTTCTGTCATGTGATATATTGTTAATTATGGAATTTATTATAGCACTCTTTAGCATGAAAGGGTAACTTTAATAGAAGAGTGTGTGGGTTCCATTAGTGACTTTCTGAAATTACATCATATGAATATGGGTGTACTATCTATTCTTTCTATATAAATGGTAGTACCTGGATCCAGTCATGGTGGTGCAGGCAGTAGAATGCCACTTCAAAATACTGAAGCCTTATGGGAAGGACCCTGGTTCAGATTCTGTGTTGACCAGAATATGTCAGGTACAGATATGAGTGTGCCCACAATCCTGGTTGACTGTAAACTATGGGGGGGGGATTGTGGCATGGTGAGGCCCTCTTGGGATGTCTCTTTCTGTTCTCTCTTTCTCTAATGAGATAAATACATATATATATATATATATATATGTAAAGGTAGTCCCTATTTCCAAGATAGTAAGATTATAACACCACCATTAGTTTTCCTATAGAGATGTGGAATCTGCAGGTCTTTGGAATCTAGCCTTGACATAGCTTAATGAATAACTGATAAACCTATTTCATACAATAATAGTATGATTATAGCATAATAGTAAAATTGTGTGATTCATTTTAAAGTAAGTTTTCAAACCACTAGAATACAGATTATATGTCATTTAAAAATTCCAACTCCAGGGACCAGCAGATTGTGTAATGGTTATGTTGCTGGACTCCCACATGACCAACTGTGGTTCAAGTTCCCAGACATGGTGGCTTCAAACTCATCCCAGGAGCATGTGCATGTGTGCCCAAGATCCCAAGAGAAAAATGGAGGAGAAGAGATTGTGACGTAGCCATCCTGCCTGGGAAATGATTTCTTACTTTCTATCTCTTTGTCTTTCCGTGTCTCTCCAGGGAGTGCATGTACCCTATAGCAAAATGTCTCTCAAAAAAAATTATTTCCAACTCCATCATGTTATTCAATATGTTTGTTTTATAATTTTTTTTTTGAGAGGGTTTTGCTATAGGGTGCATGTGCTCGCCAGACAGAGAGAGAGACAGAGAGAAAGCGAGAAATCACCCCCCGTGGTGGATGGCCTCACCGCAATCCCTTCTCCTCCATTCTCCTCTAGGGATCTTTGGCACACACGTGCAGCCCGCGTGAGTTTAAGCTGCCAGATCTGGGACTCAAACTGCGGTAGACTACATGGGAGTCCAGCGTCGTAGCCATTACGCTACCTGCTGGTCCCTTGCTTTAGACTTTTAATTCAGAACCTATATATTATTTAATAACAAAATAAGTATTGAGCTGGCGCTGTAACCTGCCAGTTAAGGAAGTGGAATCCCCCATGACTGACCGCAGTTCAAATTCCAGCTCTGGTGAATTGAAAAACATGCTGGGAATGTGAGCTTGTGTGCCCCATATCCCAACACGATAGAGAAATGGACAAGAAGTGATTGGAATGTAACCACATCTTATTGGGCCTGGTTCTCTCTGGTTCTCTCTGGCAAGAGCATGTACCCTCGGACAACTTTAAAAAAAATTATTATCAAAAATGTTTTTGGGGCCACATGGTATAATGGTAAAAGGTGAAACTCTGTGAGACTGACCCACATGGAGAGGTTCTGGAGTTGCATCTGAAGACCTCCTTGACCATACCAGACACATATGTGTTGTCCATGATTCTGGGCTGTCTAAACTGGTGTGGATCACAGCTACAAGACCCTCTTGGGAGGTGCCATCTTTGTGCCCCTCTCTGTCTTTCTCACTAATGGAAGAAATACATTTTTAAAAATATTTTTTCAAAATTTTGTAGTTACTTGGCTACAAGTTCTGTTATTAAAGCATTAATATTTATTTTTTGTCATGTTTCTTTATAAAAATGACCAATTTCTTGCCATGTTTATTGTAAACAAGAAGTTCATTGGAAAATGGAGTTAATATAAAAGTTTATTTTGGTCCTCCAAATTTTTAAAATTCATTGATAGTTTTATCGTAATACACATCTCCTATAAACTTTGTGAAGACTGTTCATATACAATTAAAAATGTTGCTTTTAGTACAAGAGTTTAAAACTGGTTTTCTGAAATTGAATTCCCTCTAACTATAATATTATGCTTCTAAGAGAATTTTGTCCTATTTCAGAGTGGGACAAAAACCCTTAACAGTTCTCTGTGCTAACATATATATTATTTCAAATTTGTTTCACTTATTGTTCCAAATATCAGTCTAATAATATTCACTTTTTGAGTCTTCAGTTTTTAACATTTCTACAGTTCATCTTTTATCCTAACTTATTTAAGATGCAATCTTGAAATCAAATAGTTTTAATATTTTGGCTATCTAGGCACTCTGAAGGATCTGATTAATGTTTGATATATTCTGTTCACTTCCAAGTTCTCATAGTTTGAGATATATACTCAGGAACTCGTATGTCATTTAGATGATTCAAACTCAAATATGGGACTGTATAGACTCCAGCTTAAATCTTGAGCTTTCTCACTATGTATTTTATATTATTGGGAAAGTATTGTCTTGACTTCTAACATTCCCGAGACAATTTGGAAAGACAAGTTTGACATGTCACACATTGGTTAATTTTGTTAGGTTTTAAGTTAGCAGAAATTCTGTGGTGTGTAGATTTACCAAGAAACCATTGGTTCAGTCATATTTAGTAAATTTGTCACCATCACAATATGTGTTTTATTTTCACTTCCACACTTTTTCAGTCAATTTATCTCACCTAATTGCCTCTCAGTTTAGGTAGTAGCATTTCTCACAAATACTTAATTACCACTTGGAATACAGACATTTTCCCTCTATTTAACTTGATTAACATATTGTACAAATGCTCTAGATCCATTAATATTTTTAAACTTATGTTTTTTTTTCTGACTTGATTACTATTCAGGGTTCCCATATTTAAAAAATTTAAGCAGTATTCTTGAGAAGTTCACTTGATATTTTGTTGCTTTATTCATTATAGCCAATTACTAAGCCATTTATTACTATCTCACCTTATTTGTATTATTCAAGTTAAACAGAATCTTATTTTGCCTCATGACTTTATCTTAAGTAACAAAAATATACAGTATGTAACTAAAAACAGATTTTGTTATTATTTCTTGGCTCAGTTAGCAAATATAGATAGATAGTCTCACATGTCTTTTATTGCAGTACTCTGATATGTACAACATGTAAGTTAACTCGCTGAACTTCACAATATCACTAATGCAAACAGGACGGACAGAATGTATAATGTATGTGTGTACGTACACTTGACCTCAAGTCACTGTTGCTTTATGGATTCCATAAGACAAGCAAGAATGTAAATTATTTTTCTTCTCTCTCTATCTTTTTTTGCTTTAAAATTTAACTTTATTTTGCAAATAATTTTTCTGTTATTTACTTATTTTACATTAAATAACTGTGTATAAATGACCATGTGCACCTGCAGGGGCACAGACACCTCCCCTGCAAAAAAATAATATTTTTTTAAAAAGCTAGAAAAGGTGACTATACAAGGTGATATTTTTTTTCCACAGAAATATTGTGGTACTTGGTATATTTTTATATTATTTTTGTGATTTGCCTTTAAATCAGTTTGTGAATAACACAGTAAATGGTGTGCTTCTTGATTCTTTATTATAATTTTTAATGAGCATATAATACATGCATGTATTTTGGGGGTAGCGTGGTTCTCATCTCACTCTTTACCATGTCATATAATATCAGGGAGATCACCTACTTATTCTGTAGTGTTGACTCCAATAATATTTCAGACTCTTCTCAAAATCAGATCCACAAATGAGTGCATCTTGTTTTTTTATATAGTTAGGAATGATAATTTGAAGCATACTTCAGGAATGTGAAAGTCTATGTTTTTGTAGCTTTTGATTAGAGAGGAAAAGGAGCATAGATGCTAAGAACATGGGCTTAGGAGTCAGAGACTTAAGCCCCAGTCCTACCTTCTAACTCTCGAACAGGTCAAGAACACCTGTGAGCCTATTTCTGTATCTAAGATATGGAGACACACCTAATGATATTCTTATGAAAATTAAATAACCTCATCCCTGTTCATATGTCCTACTGTGCTTGAAATGTAATTAGCACGGAATAAATTGCAGCTCTCTCTCCTATCTATGCTTGATGGCATGGAAACATTGGCATGGGCATTGCCTGAATGTCTTCCCCTCTCAGACACCACATAAAAATCCTGCCTTTGTTGGGTGCATTCCTGTGCCTTTGTGATAGAGCAGAAGATAGAGGGAGAGAAGCACCTAGAGGAGGAGAGTGAAGAGCTGTGAGGAGATACTGAAAGTGAGGGTGGTGATGGAGAGAAGCACAAGATAAGCTCCTATGAAGGGCAGTGTGGTGGAGGAGGAAAAGGTGAGAGTATAGCACTATTAATGAGGGCAGGAACATCTTTCTGGAGTTCAGGAGATGGTTATTTATTTATTTACTTACTTTAAAATATTTATTTAAGTAATATTTACTTTTGTTTAATATTAAATAAATAAATTTAATATTATATAAATAAATATTCACTTAAAATTACTTTTTATATTTATTTCATTTTAGGTTTTTCCCATAGGGGGTGTGTGTGTTCACCAGAGAGAGACAGAAAGAGTGAGAAATCACGCCCCCCTCAGGGAGGATGGCCTTGGTGCAATATCTTCTCCTCCATTCTCCTCCTAGAATTTTGAGCACGTATTCATGCACGTGTGCCAGGCATGGTTTTCAAGTACCTGATTTAGGACTCAAACTGTGGTCTGAGTTGGAGTCCTGTACCTTAATCACCATGTACTTGCTGGCCCCAATGTTATACCTTTATTGTATTTTTTTATCACACTCCAGCCCCATTTACCTCAATCCTCTAATAACCATCATTCTAGTCCCTGCTTCTATGAGTTCAACATTTTTAGATTTTACATATGATTGGAATTGTTTCACTGTGCCTGGCTTGTTTCACTTAAAATAATGTCTTTCCTGTTTTTTACAGATTGTCAAAAATGACAATATTTTATTCTTTTGGTGGCCAAATCTTCATATATATGTGTGTATACATCTGATGCATACACACATAGACAATAGATAGGGTTGTCTGAAAAGTCATGATGCTTTTTTTGCACTGGAAAATATCATACAGAATACATTATGCCTTTCTTGATGACTATATATATAAATATATAAAAAATATAAACATATAAAAAACATATAAAAAAAACTATTCATCTATTGATATTAGGTTTATACCAGATCTTGGTTGTTGTGAATAATGTTGCAATGAACATGAGTGCTTTTATAATGTTTTAAGAAAGCTAGAACATGAAATTGAGGGAATTTTGAGAAGGCAAAAGGGCTTTTATAAATAAAAGTTTCTGAACTGAAACAGTAAAATACAAAAATAAAACAAGCACATGGGCCCAGTAGGTGACCTGGTGGTTGAGGCACAGAACTCTTCACACGACTGACCGTGGTTCAAATCCCAGAGCTGGTAGCATGTGCTTTCTCACTCTCCTCCCCACCCTCCCCCACCCCCATTGCTCTCCGGTAAATACATAAGCCCTTCAACAAATGGGAAAATAATAATAATGACAAATAAAATTAAATAAATAATTATTTTTAAAGATAAATAAAAGGGACACACAAATTACTTTTGGAATAGATCTCAGAAGTATATAGAAATCTAAGTATAATACAATATAAAGAGATAAAAATAGATAAAAAATTGAAATAACTTGAAATGCTTCACTTACATCATGGACAGAGGTAGGTAAAATTTTTACAACTTCAATCTTACAAAATTAGAGTGCATTCTTTAAAGAAAATGCAATAAAACTGGGTTTAAATTTAAATATTTACTTTGAGAAAATTCACAAGTTGAAAAATGCGAAACAACATAATTATCATCAAATAAAAAAATATTATAAAATATACTTTCTTACATACTTTGGTTTGATTCTAGCCTATCACTACCTTAATAAGATAAATTTTGTATTATATTTTACTGAAGAGGAACGAGAAAAGTACTATAACAGCATGGTAGATTAAATGTGTTTCATTGGTACATGTAGTTCATACAATTTGTGACTTTGAATACATAGGTATTTTCTTTTTTTTAGAGGTTTTTGCTATAGGGTGTGTGTGCTTGCCAGAAAGACAGGGAAAGACAGAGAGACAGAAAGTGAGAAAACACCCCCCAGGGGAGATGGCCACGCCACAATCCCTTCTTCTCCATTCTCCTCTCGGGATCTTGGGCACACAGGCACATGCGCCCGGTGTGAGGATAAGCCACTGGGTCCAGGACTCGAACCATGGTCAACTACATGGGAGTCCAGCAACATAGCCATTATGCTAACTGCTGGTCTCTACATAGGTATTTTCTATTGGTACTAGTTCTGCAAACTTGTGCTTTATGAATGAATGAATTCTGATCAATTTTGTTTGTAAAATTCCCATCCAACAATAGAAGTGGGAAATATTAAATCGTATATATATTGCATATATATGACTCATAATTATGTAGGTTTTACCATCAAGTATAAAACTGACGAGAGAGAAATTCCATTGCTCATGGGTATGGATCAAAACTGAGTAAATTCCACACACATCCACACACACTTATAACTTATTTATTTTTACATTCAACCCCTATGTAACATTACAATATACCTAAGAATTTTCCCATTCTGAATACGCCATATACTGGTTCAATCAAAGATACTGCCATACATATTATCACCAACTTATAATTTTTTACTTTTGTGTCCCTTAAAACTGGAATAAGACAAGGCTGTTCACTTTCTTCACACTTCACATTTTTTTCACATGTGAATGCAAGCAGTGCCTACAGACTACTTTTGGCCTCATTAATTTCAAATTGTGTCTCCTGCAGTGCTGTCCCCATAAAATCCCTGGCTCTCCACTTTAAGTTGCAATGCAGAGTGAATCAGCATATCTGGGAGTCAGATTTTTTCTGGAATGTTTCCACACTGAAGGAGCTAAGGATAATTTACCAATACATTTAAAGGAATGTCTTAAAAAACTGTTGTCATGTACTGCTGTTTTGTTGTGTTCTTATCAGAGCCATGGAAAAGCTTCCTGCAAGTGAGAGACCTTAAGATTTAAAGGCTAATCCACTAACCATGATGAAATTCAAATTTTATAAAGCCATGAAAAATCACTATTATTCTATAACTGCAGTCCCTGAACTGGTTCATAGGTCCTCTGGGGCAACACAGCAAAGTCACAAGGGTAATAGCAAACAGTTTAAATTCCCAAGGGAGAGACCAGCAGTTAGCATACTGGCTATGTCGCTGGACTCCCACGTAGTCGACTGCAGTTCGCGTCCCGGACCCAGTGGCTTAAAACTCACGGCGGGCGCGTGTGTGTGCGTGCCCAAGATCCCGAGAGAGGG
Organism: Tupaia belangeri chinensis; assembly: GCF_000334495.1. Taxonomy (NCBI): domain Eukaryota; kingdom Metazoa; phylum Chordata; class Mammalia; order Scandentia; family Tupaiidae; genus Tupaia; species Tupaia belangeri. Next base: position 845,536 of record NW_006159448.1, on the reverse strand, counting down.
GAGGAGAGGGGATTGTGGTGTGGCCATCCCCCCACGGGTAGTGATTTCTCGCTTTCTGTCTCTATGTCTCTCTGTCTGTCTGGTGAGCGCACACGCCCTATAGTGAAAACCTCTCCAAAAAAAAAAAAAAATTCCCAAGGGAACTACAACAGTACTTAACATCTGTTGGACATGGCACATACTAATAGGTCTAGGGAGCTCATGTTTTCTATGTTAACATGCCGAACTCCTTTTGATAACATCATACTTTTGGGAAACTGGATATGGTGTGGTTGCTGTGATAGAAAAGCAAGTACTTTGAGGAAATTACTCTCCAACAAGAAATGGCAGTGTCAGAGTCTGATCTGATTCTGAGTTTCAAGAATATATATGGGCATACAAACATAGTAATTATGGTTATTTCAAAATCAAATAAAAGTGTTTCTCTGTTCCCTCAAATTATACCTGTTTTCTTTCTCTTTCCTTTTCTTTCTTTCTCTTTCTTTCTTCCTCTTTCTTTCTTTCAGCATCAATGAGATTGTTAGGACAGATAATTAGTCAATGTTCTAGACCACACAACATAGTAAGTAGTACTATTGGATATTTCTTTTGGTGCTGGAATGGCCATGAAGAAATTACCAACTTGTTAAGGTCACCACACATTGAGAGAGTTTGAGACTTTTTTCTCAGGCATCAAGAAGAAGCCCAATTGGTAAATGAAGTCCTTGATGTTGGTTCACATGTTTTAGAAGGGATTTGGAATTTGTCATTGTCATTATGGAGAATCATGCCTGCAAACATTTTGCACATCGACTGGAAGCTGTGTGCTACAGAGGATTAAAGTACATCAGAGACAATATTATTTCAAATGAAACTTCTTCAGATGGCCTTTGCATTCACTACCAGACAACTGAGAAGAACAAGAAGATCACTGAGGATGCCAAATACCTGTGCTAGAATTTGCAAAAAATGTTCATGTCAGCATTGCTTATGACTTGAATAACTTACCTAGATTTTTATCTGCAAAAGTGCTGAATAAGAGCACTCTCACAATACTTTACTGTGTCAATTATTATTATTTTTAATTATCAACGTACTGGGGCTTCTTATTAACATGAAATATTAAACCTATTTCCTTAACTATCTCATGGATGGACATTAGGTATCAGTTTCATGCTTAAAACATTGTCACCTTGATGTCCATATTCATTGACTGTTCATGACAAACAGCAATTAAAATAAACCTTTAAAAGTAGTTGTTCACACGGACCAGCAAGTGGTGTGGTAGCTAAGGTGCTGAACTGCTGAATTCCCACATGGCAGACTGTGGTTTGAGCCCTGAACCTGGTGGCTTGCTTTCTCACTTTCTCTCTCTCTCTCATAATAAATATATATATTTTGAAAAATCAAGCTTCTCAGTGTTAGGTGAAAGTTATGGTCTCAAAGTCAGTGATAGGATCTAGGACTCAAGGACAAGAACTCTCAGTCTAGTGCCCACATTCACCATGGTATCATCTCACCTACCTATTATTCTGTTACTGCAGCTTTTCCACTGCTGGAATTGAAGGACCTAAATACTGCCATGTTCTGATAGCAATTTCTATCATAATGACTGTTAAGAAACCCCTGGTGGACATTTTACAGTATCAGAATCGCATCTTCATGGTTGATGATATAGTTGTTTAATTGTCTCATTTTCCCATGTCCTTATCATAGTAAGGACCTGTCTACAAGAATCTGTTTGCTAAAAGGCTTGACAAGGAATCTGATACAGAGCTACTGCATTAGAATAAACTTGAAAAGCCCATGAGAGTTACACTTTTAAATCTTCTTTTTTCCTTTTTTTGGAGAGGTTTTTTGTTTTTGTTTTTGTTTTTGTTTTTTTGCTATAGGGTGCGTGTGTTCACCAGACAGACAGAGAAAGACAGACAGAAAGCAGGAAATCACCCCCAGGGGGGATGGCCACACTGCAATCCCTTCTCCTTCATTCTCCTTTTGGGATCTTGGGCACGCATGCACATGTGCCTGGCGTGAGTTTAAGCCACCGGGTCCAGGACTCAAACCGTGGTCACTACGTGGGAGTCCAGCGACATAGCCATTATGCTAACTGCTGGTCCCAACACTTTTAAATCTTTATATAGCCAGCTTGACATATAAAAGTTATACTTGAACATTGTCCTAATAACTTTAAGTAAGAACAATAATTATATTCTGAGAGATCAACCACATCAATCACCAAAAACTAACTTGTCACTGTGAAATCCACTTCTTTCATCTTCTCATAGTCACTTTTTATATTATACAATATGCACTTAACTCTTAAAGGCAATACTTTTATTTCTTTCTATGGTAATTCATAAATATTACTTTATTTTCTATATGACAGTTTTATGAGAGTTGGAGATCTTATTTCCATATAAAAATAAAGCATTATTATGTGAAAATAACAAAATAGAGTCAAACAACAACTCAGTATCTAGGTAGATGGAATAGACATGCTCTTTCTGCTAAGTACAACTAAAAACTCTGATGCTGTGTAATACATAAAACAGTGGGTTCTGAAAGGTAAAGAGGAGACAGGTTAGGGATCTCAGCACCTGAGAGATGACCCAGGACTGAATCCTTTCTTTTTGCCTTTTATATTTCAATCTGAGTACTAAGGAAGCTGGTAATAATGCATTGCCCATAGACTCAGACACAAAAAGCCTCAAAAGAGCCTGCTTTTACAAGTCAAAGAACCAGGAAAAGGGTTGTCTAGCAAGACAGGAAATTTGGATGATAATTGTTCCATTCTACCAAACATATTACGAACTGTAGTCTCACTCTCATCTCCACCAATGAAGGCTAAGGGGAGAGACTAGATTTCTTCCCCTACCAGGATATAATATGGTGCCTTCATCTCTTGACAACATGGTTTCAGAGAAGGTCAAGTGAAAAGCCAGGGCATTAGTGTCTGTCCAACAGGTGTTAAGTAGGCCTCCCCTCTCTCACAGAGTAAGCCCACTTTGACTGACCCCCTCCCATCATAGGAGGCCTGCCGGAGAGGCAGGACACTCCCCTTCACTTAGCTCAGCTTGGTAAGAAGACTCCCTCTGGAGAACCAGTGGAGATTCCCACTAGAAGTGATAATGAGGTACCTCTCTCCCTCCCAGCCAGGGTGGCATCAACAATAGCCTAGTGGAAAGCTTGAACTCCCAACTATAGGCAGCAGTAACAGCAAGCCCTTTCTGCTCCTAGATGTGAATATAGGCCCAGTGGAGGGCTTAGAAGTCCATACCCATTTGTCAACAAGAAGAAGGGGTCCCTCTTAGGATCAGCAGATAGAGTAATGGTTACATTGCTGGACTCTCATGGAGTTGACTGTGATTTAAGTTCTGCACCCAGTGGTTTAAACCTCATGCTGGGCACTTGTACATGCCCAAGATCCCAAGAGGAGAATGGAGGAGAGGGGATTGTGGTGTGGCCACTTCTCTTGGAGGGTGATTTCTCGTTTTCTGTCTCTCTGTTTCTCTCTGTCTCTTTGGTAAGCACATGCACACTCTATAGCAAAAATCTCCCTAAAACCACAAAAAAAGAGAAGATGTTCCCTCTTAACCCACAGGAGTGGTATCAGAGGAGGGCTTAGGTATTAAACCTAAGATATAAATAAGATTCAGATAATTATACCAATGCCCTATATGTCAAGATTTCAGTCAAAAAATTACTCATATAAAGAACAAAGTAAAAAAGAAATCAATGAATTAGATAGCAAACTTAAAATAAAACCTGTGAAAGATCCTATTAAATAGGAAAAAGGACAAACTATGAACTGAGAATATATGCAAACCACATATCTGACCAAATAAATGCATAAATAATTTTTCAAATTTGACATTAAAAAACAATATAATTAAAAATGGAAAAATATGAAGAAACACT
>NW_006159448.1:816337-840619 GCF_000334495.1 Tupaia belangeri chinensis | reverse complement strand
CTATCTATTGGATATATTTAGACTAATGGAGTTCATTGGCAGAACAATTGAATGGGGGGGGGAAGGCATGGAGGGCAACCATGGATGCTAGGGACAATGGGGGAGGAGGATGGGTCATAGCAGAGGGTGGGGATGGGGAATCAAGGATGGCAAAACAAAAGGCAAGGTATGCAGGACATAAGAATTGGAAAATTATTTTGCTGAGAACATGTATGTTGATGTGCTTGATTGAGCCAATGCACAGTGTATTTTGGATGGAAAATTCATTTGTGTGTTGTGATGGTGTATAGTGAATTAATGTAGAAAATGAATAAATTTTTAAAAAAATTCAATTTGGACCAGCAGTTAGAGTAAAAAAAAAAAAAAAAGATAATTTTCCATTTGTTTTTTTTTTAAATTTTTTTTCAATTTTTTTTATACATTTAATCACGTTATTTAGCTTACAAAGTGAATATTTTAACATGTGTACATTTCTCACCGGTCCAGTTGACAATACAATAAATTTATCTTCAATAGAAAAAAATATTTACGTATGAATAGATGTTCATCACCAGCCATTAAGAAAATGAAAATGAAGTCCACATAAGTTTTCCTTACACACCAATTAGAAAAACAAAAAAATTCCAATAATGTAGAAAAATGAATATGGAGAAACTATTCTTTATACACTTTTGGTGGAAATAGAAAATGATATACCACTCTAGAAAATAGTTTAGTAGCTTCCTTAAATCTTAAACATACATTTATCTTATAACTCACCAATTTATCTCCTCAACATTTATACTTTCATGTAAAAGGGTAGGTCTACACAAAAATCTATGCATGATTGTTCACACTAACTTTATTTACAATAAATCCCAAACCAGAAAAACCTGAAATGTTCTTCATTGGTAAATGGTTAAATATAATGTGATACACGGGGCCATTAGGCGGTGTGGTGGTTGGGACACTGGACTCCCAAATGGTCAACCACAGTTTAAGTCCAGAACTTGGCATCTTAAAAATCATGCCGGGCACATGTGTGTGCATGCCCAATATCCCAGGAGAATAAAGGAAAAGATATTGATGAATGGCTAGCCCCCTTGAGGAGGATGACTTTTAATTTTCTCTCTCACTATTTATTTAGTGGGTGCCTGCTCCCTATGGCAAAAACCTAAATAAATAACTAAACAGTTATATCAAATTCTATGAAATACTACACAGTAAAACAGTACTCAACCTAATACACACATCAAATCAGATGAGTCTTCTATCAGTCCACTTGTTAATACCACAGACTGTGTAACCTAAACAACAGAACTTCATTTTGTCTCAATTCTTGAAGCTGGAAGTCCAAGATCCAAATGTGGGCAGGTTTTGTTTCTTCTGCTTCCTCTTTCCTTGGCTTGTTGATAGCCTCTCTCTCTTGTTGTGTCCTCACAGTCTTTCCTCTGTACTTGCTCATTTCTGGTGTTTCTTTCTGTGTCCAAATTTCACCTGATGAAGACACTAGTCAGATTAGGGCCCACCCTAATGACTGCTTTGTAATTTAATTACCTTTTCTCAAAATTTATTTTATTTTATTTTTATTTTTGGATTCTTTATTTTTTTATTTCATTCTCTTTTTTTTATTTCATTTCATTCTCTTTTATACATTCAATCACATTATTATTTGGCTTACAAAATGGATATTTCAACAGGGGGACATTTCTCCCTAGTACAGTTGATAAAACTACAAAATATCTTCAACAGATAATTCCACATTTCTTTGCTCCATTAATGCTTTGCTTCCCTGTTTTTCTTCTAAATGTCCTTCCTCAGACCCTCCTCTTTTACAAACCCTATATCTGGTACTTACAACTATATGCTGTGTTTCTATATCCTTTAGTCAATTAGTTTCAGTCACAGAGTGCAGACACTTAGTATATATTAAGTGGGGACATACAATGCCTCTCCTTCATAGCCTGGCTTGCTTCACACAGCAATAAGTCTTCCTAACAATGCTATCTCCAAATACAGTCACATTCAGAGGTACTAAGATTTAGAGCTTCAACATAGGGTTTTTGAAAGAATGCAGTTCAGCCCATAAAAGATCTCAAGGACATTAGACAAAGTAAACAAAGCCAAATTCAAAGGTCAAATATTGTATGAGTCCATTTATGTAACATTCTGGAAATGCCCAAAGTGTAAAAACAAAAAGCAGAAGAGAGCTTACCAGTGGTTATGAGTGGTGGAAGCTGGTGAATGTGACTATAAATGGGCAGAATAAGAGAAATATTTGAGGGGATAATTCTGTATCTTGATTCTAATGGTAGTCACACAGATCCATATATGATAAAATGGCATAAAGCCATACGCATACATCATATTGATGTCAAATTCCAAGCTTTGATACTGTTTTGTAATTATCACATAAAATGAAATTAACAATGGAAACTGGCTTAAGGACTTCTGAACTACCCTTGCAAGTTCCGGTATATGCATAATTATTTTAAAAAACAAAAAATATAATTCTATTTATATCATGATTAGAGAAAATCTTGCCATTATTTACATCTTGTGGTATTAATTTTTCTGTTTCACAACTTCAAAAATTATAATTTCTCATTTTCAAAGTCTCTTTATTTTAATAATACAGAAATTGAAATAATATTAATGGCTAACATAGCTATTATTTTTCTTTTTTATTTCCTTATTTTCTCATTTAACTCTTCGTAGATACTTTTTATTTCTATCAGATATCAAAATCCTGTGCACTATAACTTTACTGACTTTTGCAATTAGCAAGCACTCCAAAGGTTTGACAAAAATCAACAAACCAGGTCTGCAGGTGGCACAGTGGTTAAGGCAGCTGGATCCCTCATGATGACCTGTATAGGTCTAGTCCCGAACCAAGTGGCTTAAAAAAACACAGGGTGAGAGCCAGCAGGAGGCATAGTGGTTAAAGTGTTGGACTCCCACATGACCAACTGCAGTTCAAGTTCCAGGCCTGGTAGCTTGAAACTCGTGCCAAACACATGTGCACACATACCCAAGATCCTGAGAGGAGAATGGAGAAGGGATTGTGGTATGGCCAACACTACTGAGAAGTGATTTATCACTTTCTGTCTATCTTTTTCTGTCTCTCCGGTGAGCACATGTACCTTATAGCAGAACCCTAAAACAAACAAACAAACAAACAAACAAAGGAAAACACAGGGTGAGTGTGCACATGTGGTTGGAATCCCAGGAGGAGGATAAAAGAGAAGGAATTGTGGCATGGCCATTCCCTCTAGGTGGTGATTTCTCACTTTCCCTCTCTGTCTCTCTTCTGAGAGTGCATTCACCCTATGATAAAAATCTAAAAAAAAAAAAAAATCAATAAACCATTTGTCTGTGCTAATGGAAGATGATGGGAGCATTCTGGATCAAGTCTTCCTTGTGTTCAGCCTTTTGAGTAACACTTGTATTCTGGTATTTGTTCAACATTTTGAATAAATAAAATAATAAAACTTAATTTTTAAAAATACTGCATATTATCTCACTATTGAATCACTACAAGCTTTTTTTTACTGATATCGCCAAATAAAAAATGAATGAAACTATATGAATAAGTTCTCAATTTAGTCTTCGTTTCCCATTTATAGATGTAGCAATAGTACACATTCGATAATCAGCAAATCTTAGGGCTGAATAAAGTATTATCTTAGGGATCTCAGAGCAATTTCTACTGTGACATGATTTTAAATACATATTTCTTTTTAACATGTGACCAATTTAATGATTTGACATAGTAATTTTATTTATGAAAATGAATACTTTCATAATACGTAAGAGATGACCTTAATAAAAATCAACTTTTTATAGGCAACTCTAACTTTATTCATCTTCTTACTCGTGGGGGAGTAGTCTTCCAAAAGTTCATGGAAAATATGTATTATTATTATCATTTTTTAGGTTTTTGTCATGAGGCGCATGTGTTTGTGGGAGAAACACAGAGAGACGGTGAAAAAGAAAGTGAGAAATCACCCCCCAGGGGGGATGGCCACATCACAATCCCTTTTCCTTCACTCTCCTCCTGGGATTTTGGTCACACACACACATGCACTCAGCGGGACTTTCATGCCGCTACATTCAGAACTCAAACTGCAGTTGACCATGTGGGGATTTAGTGCCTTAACCACCACACTACCTGCTGGTGCCAGAAAATGTGTATTACAAATATATATATATGCATAAGTTTAAAAAAATTTTGTAGCAGAATAAATTTATACTTTATTTCCATTTTTCACTAGCTGTTTTGAAGTCTCCTCAAATATGTCTTTTCACGGAATTAAAATAGAAGAAAACTTGAAAGAATAAAGATAAAATAATGTTGGACTCTTGTGCGAATTGGATGTATTTGGTTCTGTACTGTGCTAAATCTCTAGTAGATGTTTAATACAGGTCATGTGGAAGCTGACTTTGCTCAAAAGTTTTAAATAAATTAGATCATACCATTGTTTGAAATACTCTTCCCAGACCAACTCATAATAAAACTTACTGTGCCCTATATATAAATATATCTTTTGGGGGGGAGAGCATAATGAGGAGCCAGATCTAAATTTACTACAGCTTTTGCACACAAAGTGTGAACTCCTTAGTGTTTATAAGGCACCATTTATATTACTGATTTGATATACATAAAACATACGTTTATAAAATCTGAAAGCTATTTATAGCTCTGCTGGAGAGAGTCTGATTTCCATCTTTGCCTTATAAAAGTTGAGAGGAAGAAAGCTAGCTTCAACATTTCTAAATAGTAATATTAGTATACAAGTCTTACGTGGAAACCCAGCTTCTTCTGATCCATGTTTTCATTAAAAGCAAGATTTTTCTGCATCATCTCGGTACATGAGAAACAGGCAGGCTGGATGCAATTTGGAGAGATCATTTAAGCTCGATTGAAAATACAAATGAAGTCTTGAATTCTAAAACACTTTCAAGAATGTTACCTGATCAAGATTGAGTAACATAAATGAGTACTTTAGGTTAGATAAATGACCTTCAGAAATGAGTCATTTTGTTCCTATTTCTGCTTTTCTTACAAAAGCACAAGCTAGTATCACCATACTCCTAACTTCTTTTAAACTGGATATTTTATAGGGATTCTGGTGAATGGGAAGGGGAAAAGCTCCTTCAATTTCACAATATATGTTTTTTCCTTGGCAAGAAAACCGGTGGGCCTGCAATTGTTTAAAAAAAAAAAAAAATGTAACAAGAAAGCAAGTTCTAAAATTCCTGGAGTGTTTCCACATGGATATCAAGACCACACTTGCCTCAAATCTCACACACTTCTATCAACTGGTCAATTGAGGAAATAGCACAGTTCACTTGAAGTTTCATAATACCTATCAAGAATAAAGCATCTTTTCTTTTTCTTCGGCCTATGTCCACCATCCAGGTTGAACTATTTACCGATGTTCATATTTCCATTACTTAGAGGGGTCACGTTGTCTTTTATGAAAATATAAATGAGGACAGTTTTTGGATTGTGTTGTTCAGTGCAGTATTGATCAGAATAGCTGCAGTGAGTGCAGCTGAAAAAAACTTAAAAGCTAAAGTTAATAGTATTTTCTTAAAAATTCTAAAATCTTAGTTGCCTATTTCCTATCAAAAGGAAATGGGAAACTGACATGTCACACACAAAAATCCATTTTCGCGTTTTAAGATATAGCTAGCTTTAACCCTCTTCCAAAAACAATTGTTTTGCAATGTTAGATTATATCATTGAATCCCAGTCATTTAAAAGATACTTTCAATATGGTGAAATGTCAATAGAGCAATTTATAGATTGATTTTATTTCCCCTAAAGGACTTAACTAGGAAATTACAAAAAAAATGTCAAAAACTGAGAAGGAATGATATGAAAAGCAAGAATTTCGTAACTACTGAATCAATGTCAAATTTATAATCTCAACATTATAAGCCACTTTCTTTAGAATAAAAAGCTTTTCCAGGGAAGTGTAGCACATATTCTGCATTGCTGTCATAACACTTGTCACTTACCTTTTTTGTATAGTCTTGAATATTGTAAAAAATAGGTCCCTATATATAACTTAAGGAAATGTACAATAATGACTAAGTCTCTGATTTCCACGATTTTTGCTTCATGTTCATTGATTTGACAGTCAAAATGAGTCACATCAAAAATGAATTTTATTTTATCTTGCCAAAAATTATATGTCAATATACAGGACTGCTTAATATAATCATGGTATAGTCTCCATGGTATATTATATAGTTAAATTTTTATTTATTTGGTTTTTTTTTTAGTTTGTCAGAGGTTGTGTACACTCACTGGACAGAGACGGAGAGAGAGAAAGCACTCCCCAGAGGTTAGGGTCATGCTGAAATCCCTTCTTTTCTTTTCTATTTCCCCCTCCTTTTGGGATTTTGAGTGCACACACACATTCATCCAGCATATTTTTCCAAGCTACTAGGTCTGGGATTCAAACTGCACAATTGATCAGGTGGAATCCAGTCACTTTAACCACCAGACAATGGACTAGTCCCAGCTAGGGTATTTTTTACATATATAAGAATATACAGAAATTCAGAGTACACATTTGTTTGTTTTTGTTTGCTATAGTGTGCATGCACTCACTAGAGAGACAAAGAGAAAGGGAAAATGAGAAATCATGACCCAGGGGGATGGCCACACCATAATCCCTTCTCTGCCATTCTCCTCTCAGGATTTTGGACACACACATGCCTGGTGTGATTTTTAAGCCACCAGGTCTGGCACTCAAACTGCACAGCTGGCCCTGTGGGATCCAGAGCCTTAGCTGTCAAAAAATTTACTTTTTATTTGCTTAAAAATGACACAGAAATACTATGGATACTTAAATTAATATATATTGACCAGGAGTCCCCAGAGAAGCAGAATCAACAGATTATATATACGTGTACATAAATGAACGGATTTATTTCAGATAATCACAAGGCAAAGAAGTCCCGCAACAGGCTGTGTGCAAGGCAGAAGGCAGTTGAAGGACTCTGAAGCAGAGAGGCTGGTGCAGTTCCAATCCAAAGCTTGAAGGGGGCAATTGGAGGCCTTAGGCCCAGTACCCTTCTTAGCTGCTGGTATCCATCCAGAGTTCAAAGATTAAAGAACTTGGAATCTGTCTGCCTGGAGGGGTACAAGGACCAGGAACCCCCAAGAACAAATGCAGCAAGGGCCAAGAGGGGGAGCAGGTAGTAGATAGACTGTGTAGGAACAGAACACACTGCATGTTTTGGAAGAAAGGGTTGAGAGAAGAATAGATAGAAGGGGAAAGAGAAGAAAAGGAAAAGAACTTCCTCTGTGTCCCTCCTACACTCCCAGCCAATTGGATGGTGCCCAGTCACTGTGAAGGCAGGTCTTCTTCTCTCAGTTCTTTGACTCATGTGCCAATCTTGTCGGCAACACTCTTATAGACACACTTAGAAACAATATTTCCCCATAGAGGCCAGCTCTGGCGGGTTGGTTAGGGCACTGAACTTCCACATGGTTGACCACAGTCCCAGACTAGTGGCTTGAAAATCACATCAGATGCATGCTCAAAGTTCCAGGAGGAGAAAGGACTGTAGCATGGCCATCCTCACCAGAGTGGGACGGGTCATTTATTGCTTTCTCTCTCACCCAGTGAGTGCATGTGCCCTATGGCACAAAACCTTTAAAAAAGGAAAAAGAAAGAAAGAAGGAAGGAAGGAAGAAGAGAAAGAAAAGAGAGAAAGAAAATAAAGAAAGAAAGAAATAAAAAAAAGAAAGAAAGAAGAAAGAAATAGGAAGAAAGAAAAGAAAGAAAAAGGTAGAAAGAAAAAAGGAAGAAAGAAGAAAGAAAAAGAAAGGGATTGAGAATTTTCAAAGCATGTCTTTGTACATACTTTGATTTTTATGGCATGTAAAGGTATTACTGACTTAGAAATTAAAGTATAGTTATTTGCTCCTTATTAAAAATATGTGACCTCTCTAAAGGAAAAGATGAAATATGCTTTTATCATTATGAGTGTATAAGTCTTTCTTGATAGATACATAGGATTTTTTTTTTTTTTTGAGAGTTTCTTGCTACAGGGCTGGCACACTCACCAGAAAGACAGAGAGAAACAGAGACACAGAAAGCGAGAAATCACGACCCAGAAGGGATGGCCATGCCACAATCCCATCTCCTCCATTCTCCTCTCGGGGTCTTGGGCATGCATGCACATGTGCCTGGCATGAGATTAAGCCACAAGGTCCAGGACTTGAATTGTGGTGGACTATATGGGAGTCCAGTGACATAGCCATTATGCTAACTGCTGGTCTCAAGGATTTTTAAGTCTTTTTAGAGAAATTTTTTTGCTTTAGGGTGCATACACTCACCAGAGAGACAGAGACAAAGAGACAGAAAGTCAGATGTCACCATCACCCCCCTGGGGGGGAATGGTCATGTTGCAATCCTTTCTTCTCTTGAGATTTTTGGGCACACACACACACATGTGACCACACACACGCTACTGGCAGGTTTTAAGACGCCAAATCCAGGACTCGAACTGTGGTCAGCTACGTGAGAGTCCAGCACCTTAACCACCACACCACCTGCTGGCCACAGGAATTTTTAAGATTTGAAAAACCTCTAATTATTTCTCTAAAATTCCTCTTATAACTTTAACACCAAACTGAATTTATGTTCCCAAATAGAAGGAAATTAATTGGTTGTGTATACGGATGCTCCTCAACAGATGATGAGGCTATGTTATGATAAACCCATTATAAGTTGAAAATATCCTAAGTTAAAATTAATTTAATACATTTAACCTACTAATTATCACAGCTTAGCCTATCCTATGTTAAATTTACTCAGAACATTGAAATTAACCCACCAATTGGATAAAATCATTTAACATGAGGCCAGCAGGTGGACTGGTAGTTAAGAGGCTGGACTCTCACCTGGCTGACTGTGGTTTGAGTCCCGGACCCAACAGCTTGAAAATCATGCAGAGTATGTGGGCATGCAAGCCCAAAATCCCAAGAGAAGAATAGAGAAAAGGGATTGTGGTGTGGCCATCACCATGGGGGGTGATTTTTCACTTTGCTTCTCTCTCTGGAGAGTGCAAACAACCTATGGCAAAGGCCTTAAAAAAAAATCTAAAATCAAACCCATTTTAAAATAAAATATTGAATAATCTATGTAACTCATTGACTATTGTGGTGAAAGTGAAAAATAGAAAAATTGTACGGGTACTCAAACTATGATTTCTACTAAATGTATATTACTTTCACAATGTTATAAAGTCAAATATTTATAACTTCAACCGTTATAAATAGGGGATGTTTTGCATATACTTTAAGATAAGTACACATACACATGTATGTACATATTGTATGTATATACAGACATATGTATATGTGTCTATGTGTCTATACATACTGGTTATTGTGATTGCAGGTTGAAATACTTATTTACAGCCTAGAGTTGAGACTGATTTAAATTTATTTTGATTTTGAGCCTATCTAACAAACATTTCTGGGACTCCTACTATGTTCCAGTGAATAAAATTTATTGTATTCCTATCCTTGTGGATATAACATTTGAAGTAACCAGGTAGAATTGGGAGACAAACTAGAGACAAGAAAGGTAATGATTTAATAAATTTTGCATTATTATTAAGTAAAGTGATATAAGTACAATCCAGAGTATCAGAGAGATGGTTGGGGGGTTAATTTTAAATAAATCAATACAAATTGTATTTAAACAAAGACTTCAAGGATATTTATTAGCCATGTAGACAATATGGTAAAAAATATTATTCTAGGGAGATTGAATAGCTAAGGCAAATGACCAAAGGCAGGAGCATACCTTAACTTCTTTTTTTTTTTTTTTGGAGAGTTTTTTGCTCTAGGGCATGTGTGCTCGCCAGACAGACAGAGAGAGACATAGAGACAGAAAGTGAGAAATCACCCCCCAGGGGGGATGGTAACGCCTCAATCCCTTCTCCTCCATTCTCCTCTCGGGATCTTGGGCACCCACGCACATGCGCCCGGCGTGAGTTTTAAGCCACCGGGTCTGGGACGCAAACCACGGTCGATTATGTGGGAGTCCAGCGACACAGCCATTACGCTAACTGCTGGTTCCCAGCATAACTTAACTTCTTAAAGAACACGAAGGAGGCCATTGCAAAACAAATATGAGGCATAACAGAAGAGGTTAGATCAGTGAAAATGAACTATGAAAGTACAATAAAAAATAGTGCGAAGATATTTGCAATTATTTCCACCAAAGGTAATTTAGGACATATATGTCATGTAGGTTGGAAACCATTGTAGTCTTGTGAATGAAGGAATGAAATAATCTGACTTACAAAAAATAGGTTGTCTGGGATAGGAAGGGAGGGAAAGATAGAAGCAATAAACATTTATGAGATTATTTCAGTAATCCAGGCAAGAGATATATTGGTTTGAGCCACAGTAGTAAGTGAAGAAGGTGCAAAATGTTTAGTTTCTGGATATATTTTGAAGGTGTACATGAGATGATTTGATAAGATTAGCTATAAGCTGTGAGAAAAAAAAGAAATCAAACACTCTTCTCTCTGCCATCAGTAGCATAAAGAGTGAAGTTATCTTCAACCAAGACTGGAAACTATTTTAGGAGACAGTCATGGGTACACCTCACCAGAAACACAAGGGGAAAAAGCAATAGAGAGCTGACTAGGACAAACTTCCCAGGAGACAAGTAGTAGGATGCAGACCAGAGGGCATTAATTTTAGCCATCTTGTGCAATAGTAGTAGTTATTGGTAACAATCTCATTGCTTCCATCCCATTCACCAAAACTCTTGCAAGACAATGATTTCTGCCCCTCTTTGCCCTGGAACTGAGGGTTGCAAGCACAGCTTTGTCCCAACCAAGAGTCAGGAGTCAGCTTTGTCCCAACCAAGAGTCAGGAGTGTTCTACCAAAGTAAAGGTGGTAAATATTAAATTAATGAATTATACAGATACCAGGCTATACTGTAAGCAGAGAGTGCAGTTGACTCTTCAGTGGTGATAATAAAAATTATAATGAAAGATCATTAATGTTCAGAAGTCTTTAATACTAACTTTGTAGTAGTGTGCACAATTTTGGGAAACATTTATTTCTTTACTTGTCTAAACTGATGTTTGTTTAACTAGATTTCATGTATCTAAAGTAACCAGCATTTGAGATAGAGAACTGAATTAATTCAAAGCTAACTTAAAATCTGGTCTATAATAAGGTCTTTAATTACACAAGTTGAGAATGAGATATTTCTAATACCAAAATAACTAAATTATATAAAATAGAGATACTCAGTATAGGGAAAATGCCATTTCAGTAATAATTACACTCTTCCTGTTTTGGTAAAAATGTATATCTTTAGTTCAGATTCTATGACCAGTATATGAAAATGATAGTATAATTTTAATTAAACATGGTAATACAATAAAGAAATAGTGCAAAGTAAGTTACAGTTACTTTCTTTCTCTCTCTCTTTTAAGAGATTTTTGTTATAGGGTATGTGCACTACCTGGAGAGACAGAGAGGGAGACAGAAAGAGAGAGAGAGAGAGACAGAAAGCAAGAAACCACCCCCAAGAGAGATGGCCAGGCTGCAATCCCTTCTCCTCCATTCTCCTCTTGGGATTTTGGGCATGCATGCACATGTACCTGGCATGAAATTTAAGCTGTGATTGACTACATGGGATTCCAGAGACATAACCATTATTCTATCTGCTGGTCCTACAATTACTTTCAATGAAGGCCATTTATTTATTTAAAAATATATACTATCATGTTCAGGTAAGAGCCATTTGGTGTCCCCCATGGTATACTAGGACTCACAACATTGTCCTGGGACATGGGTCAAAAATTGGGCCTTATTAGTAAGAGGAAAACTAGAGTCAGTTGTAAGAAGAATGAAGGCACAAGTTCCCTTCTCTCACCAACCCTTGGAGACACATTTCAGAGCTGGGGCATTACTGGGCCCACATTATAGTCGGAGGGATGCTCTACCTGCTTGGTCTGTGTCTATAAACGGCAGCTCTGAAAAAGCAGCCTTGTCAGTGAATGACAAGTGTGTGAACTGTTTGGTGCCAGGCTGTCTTGATTTGGGGTGCCAGCTTTGCACAAGAGTTGTCCAGCTGCTCTCCTCCTGCAGACACTGTGCTCATCTGCCAATGTCACTCTGGTATTGTTAAAGCTTCTTCTGGCTCATGGTTCACTCAATCCAGAATAAGCTCCTGACATCTTCTCAAGACAACTCTGCTTGTCGCATCACAGGTACTCCCCAGATATGTCCATATGTGGGCGAAGTAAAATATTTTATTTTACAAAATGCAGAACATTTTGACAAACTTCTGTGAAGTAGAAATATCAAAGCAGTTTCTGGCTGACAGTACTTTAATTTTATTCATGACTGAGTCTATGACATTTTATATAGACTTCAGAAAAAAATAATTAAGCTTCTGAGTGTGGAAGGACTTTCTCTTATCAAAATGTTTATGATATTGCTTATTCCAGTGATAATAAATAGCTCCACAACTGCACTAGGTTTAGAAGACCCTTTATAGGGACCAGCAGATGGCGTAATGGCTGTGTCGCTGGACTCGCACATGGTCAATTGTGGTTTGAGTCTCAGACCAGGCAGATTGAAACTCATGCCAGGCATGTGTGCACATGTGTCCAAAATCCCAAGAGGAGAATGGTGGAAAAGGGATTACAGTGTGACCATCCCTCTTGGGGGTGATTTCTCACTTTCTCTCTCTGTCTCTCTGACAAGCATATGTACCCTATAGTAAAAATCTCTGTCTCTAAAAGAAAGGACCCTCTGTATAATTTCCCCTGTAATTATGAAAACCTTGCAAACACTTAGTAGCTAAAAATGAAAACCAGGCTATATTACCAGTTTTTATTCAGTGGGAACCATAAAACAGGTTTTATGCCTGTTTTTTTCATTTGTTTGTTTTGTTTTGTTTCCTATCTATTCTCTAATGAGCTGCCTGGGAGCAATTGTATAGAGTATTTTAGGAAGTCTTAAAATGCTATTTAATATCTACTGGTTATTTGCAATATTTACAAAAATCTTCTTTCATGTTACAAATGCTGGGAATTTAGTGCTTAAGACTACTCCCCCTCCATTCAGCTCTTAGTACCTGCTATAAATGTAGAGAAATAACAACTTTATTTCTTAGAAGTTATGAAGCTTTATGTATACAAAAATAATTGATGAGAAAAATCTAGAACTTGCTAATGAAAGGAACTGACAATAAGAAAACTTAACATTAAAAAACCCTTCATTAAAAAAAAATTATTCATGAGAGTGTGAGACAGGCACATGACAAAAAGAAAAATAAGAGAGATGGGAGGCACTTTCTACAGTGGCTCATCACTCCACTACCCTTACCCCCAGCCCATTAGCTCACCAGGATTTTAGGTACACATCCAGCAGGTTTTCAGGTTGACAACACGACTTCTAACACTGCAGTTCAGTATGCAATTATCTGTGCCATCAAGGCTGGACCCTACCTTCCTTTAATTTGCTAGTACTTGAGGCCATTTTAACGCTTCAAAAACTCTAGGGACATATTTAGAATATATAGGAAGGAGTGTGCTATGGTGACCTCACAAATGCACAGCTCAGATCTCTTGCTGTGAGGAAAATAGTTGCATGCCAGCTCTAGCTGTTGTCCTTCTAGCTGCTGCACTTTTGCTGAGACCGTGCTTTCTGCACAGTGGCCCCAGACAATGACTGAGCACAGCAAAACTATTAATTCACGTCTGTTCCCATGGAACATGGGATTCCCCTGATGGACAACTTTGCCTAGGATATTCTCAATCAACCCAACTGGAAATTCCTTAGAACTGCTTTCTGGAAAATCTTCTTTTCTCCTTGAATTCCTGCACAGATATCAGACTTGCATCATGAACATAAGCTTCTCCCAGCCTACGTTCATGC
This sequence comes from Tupaia belangeri chinensis, assembly GCF_000334495.1. NCBI lineage: Eukaryota > Metazoa > Chordata > Mammalia > Scandentia > Tupaiidae > Tupaia > Tupaia belangeri. Next base: position 826,691 of record NW_006159448.1, on the reverse strand, counting down.
TTCTCCTTTATCTTTCACAGATATTTCCCCAATACATTTTTTGCACTTTTAATTCCATGTTGGTTTCTATCCTTGGTGGGCCTCTATTCTATTGGCTTCTATTTCTTGGCAGATTAAGATAATATTTACTCCTCCAGTTGCACATCATACAAATTCTCTTATTCTCTCCCTGTATCAGCAATAATCTTCCCTGATTTCCTAACACATGTCAAAACTCTTTCTACCTCAAAGTGTTTCCATGAGCTATGCTGGATTCCTGGTACCAAGCTCTCCCTTATCACCAACTAGCTAACTTTTGTTTTCCAGGTATCAGGGTAAAGGAAACTTTATCAAGCAGACCTTCCAGGATCACCCTATAAAAAGAATATGATCATGTGTCAGATTGTTACTTTAGAATGGTCAACATAATCTTTGTACCATTGAGTATTTTGTGTGAATATAAACCTGTTTCCCTTCACGAATTTTGACTATAAATTCCATTCACAGATGTTGAGTTTTAGTCTGTCTATAATATTCATCTTGAGCAAGGTTTATAAAATACTAGGATATACAGATATTTAAGCACAATGAAATGTTTTAGACTGCTTCCAACAAAATACAATAAAAGCTAATATATTTTAAAGTTCTTCTGAAGATGAATAATCAGAGATAAAAATATTGCAGTAGCGTGGATGGAGGAGAAAACAGACAAACCAGAAAAGGAAACGACCTTTTTCAGTGGTTCTATTAACAGTTTATTGTGGAAGTGTTTATCAGATTCTGATCTGTGGACCACTATTAGATGATATTTTCTTTTGTACGTTGTTCATCTGGATGACACTTCTTCAGGTTGAAGCTCAGGGAGCATCTTCTCCTAGGAAATTTTACTGACCTTCCATCTACTAACAGGGGTTTATAGCTCCTCTTTTGCGGTTCTATATTTGTTATATTCTATTCAGCTGCTAAAAACAGACATACCTGAATGTGGATAATTCAGGAAAATAGAGGTTAATGTAACTCATGGTTTTGGAGGCTGAGAACTCCAAGACCATGGTGCCAGCATCTGGTGAAGGTTTCCTTGCTGTTTTACAACCTGTTGGAACAGGAATGAGTGTTTGAGTAAACCATGCTTGTTTCAAACTCTTTTCTTATGATCCCACCAAGAGCTCATCACAAAGACCCTATCCTGATGCCTAATCATTTCCCAAAAGTTCCTGCTTACAATACCATAGTTAGTTTAAACCTTCTCCCTCTTAACTTCATTACCATTGCTCATCAAATTTTGACACATGAATTTTGAGGGACACATTCAAACAGTAGCAAGCACCCAGGGTGGGACAGAACTTGTGCCATGGAATTCATCATGCAGCCTAATAATTGTCTGGTTGTTTATTACTGCCTTATAAACATGTCCTTCAATTACAAATATAATTTTGGTCCTAGTGTTCTCTAACACTGTAATAAGAGCAGCAACAGAGTATAACATCAACAAAGAATGAAGGGTGGGAAGAAAAGACTTACATTCTGTCAATATTTATAGTCGATTAGATGCTCTGCAGGGTTCTCATACTTTAGAACAAATAGATCCTGGGCAAAATACGAACTTACACTGTATTACTGAGCTCATAGTACCATAGCACCAAAAAACATCTCTCATGGAGGAAAAGAAAGAAAGAAAGAAAGAAAGAAAGAAAGAAAGAAAGAAAGAAAGAAAGAAAGAAAGAAAGAAAGAAAGAAAGAAAGAAAGAAAAAGAAAGAAAGAAAGAAAGAGGAAAGTAAGATGAAATAAGCAAACCAGAGGTATGCTTTATTATGGGGACAAGTGATATTGATCACAGGTTTGAATAATTCAGATTTTAAATATGAAATTAATATCCTGAATGTAAGCTCAACCTGAAATTCCCAAATGAGTCTCTTTGGGAACCCAGAAAAGAGCTAAAGTTCTCATAGATCCATAGTACTCCCTACTATAGCAAAAAAATCTCCCACGTAGAGCTCTATGCTTTCCACAGTTAAGACTGGCCAAATATGAAGCCATAGGTACTGATTGCCAATTCTGCAAGGAAGCAAAACACCATGAGAGTGAGTACAAACCAATAAATAATAAAAATATTTGTTTTTATTTCCAGAAAATAACGTATATCATTAAAGACATTAGGTACTAAATAGTAAGAAATGTAATACAAAATAATACTAAATGAAATTGTCAAATAATATAAAATAGGAATTCTGGTACCAGTGCATGTCTCATCCTCTAGCCATGCTACACTACCTGCTACCAGAGCCCCATTTGCTGGGAGAGTTGAGTGCTGGGGTCAGCATGTGTCTAGTCAGGTGCAACCCATTATCCCCAGTTTTGTCTCTGGAACTTGAGGCCATCCAGCCTGTTGTGCACAGCCTACAACTTCAGCCTCTTCATTAAGTCATAGCTTCTTAGCTCATCCCCAGCTCATCAGGAGCTGAAAGGTTAGGAGAGGAGCCAACAATCTGAAGTTATTTACATAAACTTTACCTGTTCTGATCTAGAAGACTCAACTCTCTACCAGGAACACACCTGGGACCTAGAACTAATCTTCCCTCCTCCAACATTACAGAAAATGCACCAGTTAAAAGGAAGAGGTGAATATTTCATCAGTTTACCAAAAACCAGTGCAGAGACAGAAGAAACATGAGAAAACTAGTAAATAACTCTCTCCCAAGGGAACATAATAATCCCTCACCAACAATAGACAGCATGAAAGAATTCACAAAAATGTCAGAAAAAGAATTCCAAATGCTCATTGTGATAAAATTCAATGAGATGCAAGAGAAAATAGACCATAAATACCAGGAGATGAGAAAGTCATTCCAGGGCCTGAAAGAGAAATTTTTTAGAGAGATAGACACCCTGAAAAAGATCAAACAGAATTTATGGAAATGAGACTACATACAAGAAATTAGAATCTCCCTTAAAAGCATTAACAGCAGTTTGAACTATGCAGAAAAGAATAACTTCTGACCTTGAAGACAAGGTCAGAAAAGACAAAGTCTCCAACATAGGCCAGAAGTAAAAAATAAAACTCCAAATAGTATCAATGTAAAAAAATTTTCCCCATAGCACATCATAGCCAAATTGATAAAAATAAAAATCAAAAACAATATTCTAAAAGCAAGGGAAATGTAAAGAAGCTTACAAAGGTTACTCTACTAGTCTAACATCCAACCTCTCAACTGAAACAATGTAAGCAAGGAAAGAATAGAAAGACATGTTCAAAATATTTCAGAGAAAAGCAATTTCAGTCAAGAATACTATGCCAGTGGGAATTATTCTTCCAATGGGAAGAACAAATAAAAACATTTTCAGATAAACAAAAACTGAAAGAATTTATCGAAATTACACCAGCTTGGGACTATGTCGCTGGACTCTCATGTAGTTGACCATGGTTTGAGTCCCAGACCTGGTGGCTGATACTCACTCTGGGCATGGGTGCCTGCGGGCCCTAGATCCTGAGAGGAAAATGGAGGAAAAGAGATTGCGGCATGGCCATCCCCCCTAGGAGGTGATTTCTCACTTTCTATATCTGTCTCTGTCTTTCTGGTGAGCACACAAACCCTATAGCAAAAATCTCTCAAAAACTAACAAATAAACAAAACCAAAAAAAACTACACCAGCTCTTCAAGAAGTACTGAAGGGAATACTATATTAGGAAAACTAAGAGAACACAAAACAATCAAGAAAACAACCAATAAAATGACAGGGATAAGTTCACGAATATCAGTAATAATATTGCGTGTTAAAGAAATAAATTCTTCAATTAAAAGACACAGACTGGTTGGAACCTGCAGATGGCATAATGGTTACATCACTGGACTCCCATGCAGTAGACCCTGGCTTCAGTCCTGGACCTGGCACAGAATCCTAACATGTTTTCTGGCTTTAACTATTAAGCAAAGTTCTCTTAACATTTTTTTAATTTGTTAAAGTTAAAATTGCCTTTCTTGAAACAAAAAAATTAAAAAAACAAAAACAAAAACAAAACTCACACTGAGCATGTGTGTGTTTGTGCCAAAAATCAAGAGAGGAAAATGGGGAACCAGTAGTTAGCGTAATGGCTATGCCGCTGGCCTCCCACGTAGTCGACCACGGTTCGCGTCCCGGACCCGGTGGCTTGAAACTCACGCCGGGCGTGTGTGCGTGCGTGCCCCAGATACCGAGAGGAGAATGGAGGAGAAGGGATTGCGGCCTGACCATCCCCCCTGGGGGGTGATTTCTCGCATTCTGTCTCTATGTCCCTTTCTGTCTATGTGGTGAGCGCACGCGCCCTATAGCAAAAACCTCTCCAAAAAAAAAAAAAAGAGAGAGAGAGGAAAATGGAGGGAAAGGGATTATAGTATGGCCATCCCCACTGTGGGGGTGATTTCTCACTTTCTGTCTTGCTGTCTATCTCTGTCTCTGGTGAGTGCACATGCCCAATGGCAAAAATCTCTCTTAAAAAAAACAGAGAGATACAGGCTGGCTAAATGAATAAGAAAAAAAGGAGTCCTCTATGTGCTGCTTATAAGAAACATATCTCACTGATTAAGACATACATAGACTAAAAGTGAAGGGTTGGAAGATGATATACAAGGAAATAGAGACCATAGAAAGATGTGAGTCACAATACTGATATACAAAATAGACTTCAAGACAAAAGCTGTAAGAAGAGACAAAGGACACTATATAATATATTTTTTTTAGAGGTTTTTGCCATAGGGAGCATGCGCTTGCCACACAGACAGAGAGACAGAGAGACAGAAAGCAAGAAATCACCCCCCATGGGGAATGGCCACTCCAAGGAAGAAGGGCCCAAGATCCCGAGAGGAGAATGGAGGAGAAGGGATTGCGGCGTGGCCATTCCCCCTGGGGGTTGATTTCTTGCTTTCTGTCTCTCTGTCTCTCTCTGTCTGTCTGGCAAACGCACGTGCCCTATAGCAAAAACCTCTCCAAAAAAAGAAAAAAAAAAAAGGACTAGTTCACCAAGAAGATATAACACTTATATATGTCTATGCACCCAACACTGGAGCACCCAAATACATGAAAGAGAGACTGTTAGGTCTAGAAGGAGAGATAAACTGCAATACAGTAATTGTTGGGGATCTCCACATCCCACTATCATCTCTGGACAGATCATCTAGACAAAAAAATAAACAAAGAGACAGAAGATCTAAATGATACCATAAATCAAATGGACTTGCCCAATATTTATAGAACTTTTCAGACAACTACAAAATACACATCTTTTTCTCGCCCCCAAATGGAACATTTTTGAAGACTGACCACATGATAGGGCACGAAACAAGCCTTTACAAATTCAAATGTATAGAAACTATACTCAGCATCTTTTCTGACCAAAATGGAATCAAACTTTAAATCAACTATTGAAAGACCCCTTGAAAATACACAAAAACTTGAAACCTAAACAACCTACTCCTGAATTATTTCAAAACCATTGAAGAAATTAAAACAGAAATCAAAAGATTCATTGAAACCAACAATAATAAACAAGTAAAATTTCATAACATTTGGGTACAGCAAAAGCATTTGTAAGTGGAAAGTTCATAGCAATTAGTACCCATAAAAAAAGCAGAAAGGTAGCAAATGGACAACCTAAGGACATGTATCAGGAACTGAAAAAATAGCAATAACCTCTAACCCTCCTCCCCCAAAAAGTGACAGGAGAAAGAAAATAATAAAGATTTGAACAGAAATAAATGAAATAGAGAATAAAAGAACTATACAGAAAATAAATGAAACTCAAAGTTGGTCTTTTGAGGAGATAAACAAAATTGACACATCATTAGCTGGACTAATCAAGAGCAGAGAAAGGAACCAGATAAATAATATCGGCAATGAAATGGACAACATTACAACAGACATAACAGAAATATAAAGATCATGAGAGAAAATTTTGAGCAAGTATAGGTCAAGAAAACCTAGATTAGATGAACACATTTCAGGACATATATGATTTACCAAGCTTGAGCCAGTGAAAAATAGAAAGCCTGAAGAGACCAATAATAAGCAATGAAATTGAATCAGTAAAAAATAGTTTACCATCAAAGGAAAGCCCAGGTCCTGAAGGCTTCTTTATGCTACAAAATATTTAAAGAAGATTAAACCCCAATTATTAAACTATTTCTAAAGATCCAAAAGGAAGAAAGACTCCCAAATTCATTATAAGAAGCCTATATCACCCTGATTCCAAAACCAGACAAAGACACGACAGAAAAGAAAAATACAGGCCAATATCCTTGATGAACATAGATGCAAAATTTCTCACCAAGTTACCAGCAGATTGTATCCAACAACACATTCAAAAGATTTTACATCATGACCAATTAGGTTTTATTCCAATGATGCGAGGATGCAAGGATGGTTCAACATATGCAAAACAATAAGTGTAATACATCACATTAACAGAAGGAAAAATAAAACACCATGTGATATATCAATTGTTGCAGAAAAATCAGTTGAGAAAGTACAACAGTCCTTCATAATTAAGACTCTTAGCAAAATTGGAATAGAAGGGACATTCCTCAATACAATAAAGCCATATGTGACAACTCATAGATAACGCCGTACTGAACAAGGAAAAGCTGAAAGCATTTCCACTGAAAACTAGAATAAGACAAGGTTGGCCACTTTCTCCACTGATATTCTGTATAGTACTAGAAGTCCTAGCCAATACAACTAGACAAGAGAGTAAAATAAGCGGCATTCAAATAGGATAAAAAGAAGTAAAATGATCTCTATTTACATATGATATGATATGTACATAGAAAATTCAAAAGAATACATAAATATCTGCTAGAAGTGATAAAAGAATACAGTAAATGGCAGAATAAAAAAGTCAAAATCAACATACAAAAATCGATAGCATTTTTATACCCAAAAATGAACAAACTGAGGTAGAATTGAGAAAAGCAAAACAATCCTATTTACAATAGCCACAAAAAAATTGAAATACTTTGGTATAAACCTATGTAAGGAAATAAAAGACCACTACAAAAAAAAACTATGAAAATTTAAAAAGAAGTTAAAAATGATATAAATAAGTAGAAAGACATCCCATATTACTGGTTTGGAAGTATTAATATAATCAAAATTTTAATCCTACCTAAATTAATCTACAAATTCAGTGCAATTCTGATCAAATTATCAGAGATACTTCTCACAGAAAAAAATTGTAAAATTTATCTGGTATCATAAAAGGCCCCATATTACCAAAGCAATACTGTACAAAAATAATAAAATAGGTGGTAATCCTAAATGAACTAAGCCAGATTATGGAAGACAGGCATTTTAATATATACCAAATGTCTGTACTCTACAGCAGAAACTGAGAAATTGGAAAGTAAAACAGCAATGAGGGCAACTGTAGCTAATAGAGAGTGTATAGGAAGGAGTGAGTACTAGGTGGTGGGCAATAAGGGTTGGGAGAGAGACGATCAAGGAAAACAACAAATAAACCAACAAAACATTTAACAGACACAAAAACGAATGTTATCTGTTGATGATAATATACATGGTAGCATCTTTGATTTGACTAATATGTACTGTATCCTCGTTGGGAAAACAACCAGTGAGAATGCAGTGTAGGCTATAAAGATGCATAGTGACTAAAAGTAAATTTAAAAAATATTTTTAAAATGATGTCGAAATTAACTTTGGAAGAATACACAGACTGTAATAGTTAAAACATATTTTTAAAAACAATAAAAAATAAAAAATAACAAAATAAAATGGCAGCATAGTATAAAACATTAAAAATAATAATAATTGATCAGCAGTTATACCCTCTTATTTAAAATTAGAAGATTTCTTAAAAGGAGCAGATAGAACTTATACAATACAAATATAAATATGTATAAGTATCTATATGTAGATATACATGTGTTTGTATGTATAATTGTCAGAAATATACTACATAGTTAAAGAGCAGACCGAATTTAGTTGAGAGAAGAATTATTATACAATTAATTTAATAATTAGTTCTTGGGCCCGCTGATGGTGTAGTGATTGTGGCAGCTCTTATAGATACCACATGACTGACTGCATGGTTTGAGTTACTAGGTGGATTTTTGTGCACGCTCAAAATCTTGAAAGGAAGAAGACATGGAAGACAATGCATTGGGATGTGACCAGGCCCCATGAGAAGTGCTTTCTTACTTTCTTTCTCTGTCTGTGTCTCTGTCTCTGGAGACCATTCACCTTCTCTGGAAAAAAAAGCAAAAATAAAAAGAAAAACCTAGTTTACCAGAGAGTCAGGAAATGAAAAAAATGTGAGAAAGAAGTTAAGAGACCATGAAATGTATTGAGAATTAAATAAATGAACTAATAGTTTGCATTACTGAGAAGAGTGTCTGGATCATAGCAAGCCTTATAAATATTAGCTATTATTACTTCATTTTTCTTTAGTTAGAAGTTTTTATTTATTGGGGTCAGCAAGTAGTATGGTGATTAAGGGCACTGGACTCCCACAAGGCCAATTGCATTACGAGTCCCGGACCTGACAGCTTGCTTTCACATTCTCCCTTCTTTCTCTCTCTCATTCTGTCGTTTTCTGGTCAAATTAAAAAAAAAAATTCCCTTCTTTCTCTCTCTCATTCTGTTGTTTTCTGGTCAAATTAAAAAAAATAGATAAATAAATGAATAAATAAATAAATAGAGTTAAATAAAATAATTCTTTTTTAAAAAAAGAAATTTTAATTTACTTATTCTTTAAACCTACTGCCCACCCCAAGTATTTGTCAGTCAGGGAAATATTTTTTTTGCAAATAATTTAAGAAAGCAAGCTTGAAAATTATTGCCTTTATTATTTTTAATCAACAGGGCAATAAAATGATCTTAGTTAAGTTAAAATATAGTCTATTAATCAATTTGTTTCTGTCAAAACTTAACCATGGTAACAAACATCTATTTTCTTATTTATTTCATCTTTTTAAAATCAATTTATTGTCTCCTTTTCTACAGAGCACACTCTAGCTACTGACTATGGAAAGCAGTTCCCAAACATTAGTCAGTACTCAAACTTATCTCAGTAATTTTTAGAACACCAGACTAATTATGGGATATAGTTAGCTCAGACTCTGAAAAGTAAAGTTTTTCTTCTGTGGGTAGTAATGGTACTTATCATCAACTTTATTTTGGAAGAAAATTAAAAGAAATTATGTGTTCCTAGATATTAGATAACTCTTTTTCCTTTTATTTCTAATACATGATCAGGAGTCTAAAGTACAATATGATGGTTTCTATTTTTTACTTTTCATTTAAGCTAAATAGAATAATAAAACATGAGCTGTTTTGTGCCTGGCCTTGTACATTCTGCATAATTATTTTAAAATGACTATTTCTGAAAAAAAAAAAAAAGTGACTTGGGAACCAGCAGTTAGCGAAATGGCTATGTCGCTGGACTCCCACTTAGTCGACTGCGGTTCACGTTCCAGACCCGGTGGCTTAAAACTCATGCCAGGTACGTGTGCGTGCGTGCCCAAGATCCCCAGAGGAGAATGGAGGAGAAGGGATTGTGGCGTGACCATCCCCCCTGGGGGGTGATTTCTCGCTTTCTGTCTCTATGTCTCTCTCTGTCTGTCTGGCAAGCGCACCTGCCCTATAGCGAAAATCTCTCCAAAAAAAAAAAAATAGTGACTTCAAATGGTTACTGTAAAAAATGTGAAGCGTGATTTTTATATTTAGTTTTTATTTCTATTAAAGGAAGTAAAATAAGCATTAAGCCATAAATGTATTCTTTTATAAAGACATTTATTGTTGGGAATTTTTAGTAAGTAAAGATCTATCTATGTGTAAAGTTTACTCCTATATTTGTTAGTTGGTATGGCATGAGTGCAAAAAGATTGCCTCTGACTCACATGTGACTGTGATAATATTTTAAAACAATAACTTTATATAATGAAATTAATAAGGCTGCATGTTATAAACAGCAATATATTTTAAACATCTAAATAACAAACTAGAAAAAAATAAATAGAAGGGCAGTGAGGCATGGAATTGGAACTCAAGAAAATAAATTAAAATGTGTTACGTCTGAGCCACTAGCTTCCACACTGATCTCTCACATACCCTTCAATGAGGAGTTAGGTTCAAGATGAGGCATGTTTTTCGCATAAGGCACTTGAGTTCCCTGTGTATTCTGGTGATCAGTCCCTAGTCTGAGGCATATGTAACAAAAATATTTTCCCATTCTGAGGGTTGTCAGTTCACACTTGTTACTGTGCCGTTTGCTGTGCAGAAACTTCTTAGTCTGATATAGTCCCACTTGTCTAGTTTAGGGATTATTGCCTGTGCTTTGGGAGTCTTATTTAAGAAGTCTTTGCCTACTTCAATGTCTCCCCAGCA
>NW_006159448.1:747355-815644 GCF_000334495.1 Tupaia belangeri chinensis | reverse complement strand
GAAATATTGGAGGACATAAAAGCAGTGAAAGTACTTAATGAGAATAAGACAGTGTGGAATGGGGAGGGGTGAAGAGAAGAGGATAGAGAAAGATAGCAAGAGAACAAATAGAGAGGCAGGATGTTAGTGGCACACAGATATGGCTTATTACCTGTTGATGATGACGTGTATAGTATTATCAACTGGTTTGGTGTGAGAAGTATTTCATGATGAATAAAGTCTTTATACAAGAAAAATGAGAAATAGTGATTGACTGTTTAAAAAAATAATTGGAATAATAATGATCAGAAAATACAATGAAAAGATACTGAATGATGAAATGAGTTTAATGTCTGTATTGAATGACATGCATGGCAATCCCTTTTGAAAAAGCAATGCAATACACTGTAAAGTTATATGCAATTCAATGTAATATAAATAAGATTATGATGATAATAAATAATAAACATTTTGTAACATTGAAGGTATGTACATAATTTCTCCATCAATTCTCCTGGCTGATTACTATAAAAGAATACTTGTTAAAGTTCACTGGTGATATTTATAGGAGTGTTAGATTTAGGAAGGAGGATTTTTGTGTATGTTAATAAAAAACATAACAACAATAAAAATAGATTGTAATTAAAGAAAAGATGAGGCATGTTATATTCTACTCCCTTCCCAGACATAATATTGCATTCAGTAATTAACTAGAGGTGTCAGAATGCACATTTAGACTCAAGGAAGTGCAAAATCAAACCCTACATGGAATAGAATTTGAGGATGAACAGAGTTCACATTGGTCTATGGGCATTCACATACTAAAACTGGATGAGAATTTAGTATCAAGAGCTTATTTGCTTGAAAAACTATAGAGAAAGGGAAAAAACACCATTTTTAGTCTCCAGATGTAGTGACTTAGTATCCTTTATCAAACACATGTACTTATTCATAACTGTGTGTTGAATAAAATGAAAGATACATGATTTTTATAGTAGCAAAAAGGAGACTAATTCTCAACTTGTAAAATGATATAAACACAAAACATTTCATTTTTTTATTATTTCACTTTTACTAATGTGTATATGTGAACATTGAGAGTTAAAGTTAAAATATTTAAGCCACTCGTCAAATGATCTGTTATTAAGAAAACAATGGAAAATGAGTGATACATTAAATTCAAAATCGAGCAGGGGAAACTTTATAAAGGTAGATACATTTGATTGTATTTATCAACACTAGCCATATCCAAACATAATATTAATTAGTTTTTACATTGATTAGTTTCTAAATGGTCCCATACATTTAAAATATCAATAGATCAGATTAAATCATATAAAACATAGAGTAAATTTATTATATTGGAAAACGGTATGCCATCATCTTGTATAGGCGCACTATTTGGGAATTATAACTGGTCCAGTAATGTCACTACAATGATAAAGAATGTTTATGCACTGTGTGGAGTGAGTCAGATTTTACAAATCTCTGCCCTGATGCCTTGAGAAACATGCCAAGTGCATGTGCCAAGTACTTGAGATCCTAACAGGAGGGAGGAGTAAAGGGAGATGGTGCCAGAGCTGGGCCCCATTCCGTGAGGGGTGCTTTTCTCTCTCTGTAATGCACATGTGCTTTTTGGCATAAAAATAAAACAAGAATGAGTATTCAGTTTCTATATACGCCAACACATGTTCACATGCATTTTAAGAATCTATGAAAAACTGATCTATTATTTCTGAAGGAGAGTGATAGAATTTAACAAACTTTTGTTTTGCACTCTCCAGAGAGTGAGAGAAAAAGAGAGAGAGAGTGACAAGTCACCTCCCAGGAAGGATAGCCATGCTGCATCCTTCTCCTCCATTCTCCTCTTGGGATTTTGGATACACACACACACATACACACATACACACACACACATACACACACATACACACATACACATACACACACACTTACACACACACACACACACACACGTGTGTGCTTTTCAAGTCTCTGAGTCTGACACCTGAACCTTAAGGTTGACCATGTGAGATCCAGCTACCTTAACCACCATGCCACTGGCTGACACAACAATGACATTTTTAAAGAGAAAAGAATCTAATGGACTGATCAATGATGTCTTGTCATTCTATTTTCTTAAAAATGAGGGAAATTTAGTTAAAGGATCAAAACTTAAGTTGGGAAAATTTACTTTTGAACATAAATGATTTTTATCTTAATAAATTAATCAGTTCTATTGAATTACCATACAATGAAGTTTTGTAACATGTAAACAAATTGAAGTTTAAAGTGGACCACTACAGTGATAAGCCAAATTATTGCTTTTTTTTTTTTGAGAAATTTTTACTATAGGGCACAAGCATTCACCAGAAAGACAGAGAGACAGAAAGCAAAAAATCACCCCCCAGAGGGGATGGCCATGTCGCAATCCCTTCTTCTCCATTTTCCTCTTGGGATCTTGGGCACACACGCACATGCGCCCAGTGTGAGTTTAAGCCATCAGGTCCAGGACTTGAACCGTGGTCGTCTACATGGGAGTCCAGCAACATAGCCGTCTGCTGGTCCCAAATTATTGCATGTTTTTAGGTCAACTTCGGTCTGAATACTATTGAGTTCTATCCCAAAGCATATTTCTACTTTAAAAACTAAATAACAAGAATGTTGCCTTCTAACCATGACAAAATAACAAGGACTAGACTTAACCTCCCACATATATGGTGGGAGGTTAGAAATTTTTTAAAAAACTAATTATTTTCAGACATTGGAAACATGTGACACAGAGATGTGACCCTTGTGAGTGGGAAGACCAAGGGGACCCAGAATCAACCTCAGCTGCCAGTTGGAGGCACATGCTTGATCAATGAGGAGGGAGGGAGGTGCCAAGAGGTCTCATGGAACTAAGGAGATAGGGACTGGATTTCAGGGGAACTGAGGTGAGAAGGGCTTGTGTAAAATCAGAAACAACAATGATAAAAAGGCAGCAACAACAAAAGCAACAAATGAACAACAACAACAATAAAAGCAGCTTCAGAAGGCCCTTCGTGTCTTCTCTGTAGCTTGCTACAGGTGCATGGGTGATAATTCTGGAGGAAGCTCTATAGGGTTTTAAACTGAATAATTACCCAAACTCACAGAGTGAGGAAAAAGTCAAGTTTTGGCCAGTATTTCTGAGAGATCATTATCTAGGGCATTCAGTGATCTCAGAAGTGTGATGTTCCAGTGGTTTGAAGTGAGTCTTAGCACAAACTCAAGAAATGGCAGAGAAACGTACTATTTACTATGCTATCAGAAATATAAAGTAGCCAAACACATGCAAAGCCTACACATTGAAAACCATAAAACATTGTTAGGCAAGTTTTCTTTTTAATTGTGAGAGGGTGCACGTGCTCACCAGGGAGAGAAAGAAAACAGAGAGAGAGAGAGAGAAGGGGGAAATATCCCCAAGTGGGATGTGGTCATGCTGCAATTCCTTCTCCATTTCTCCAACCCGCCAGGATTTTGGTCAACATACCTGGTATGTTCTCGAGCTGTCAGATCTGAGACCTGAACCAAGGTGGGACATTTGGTAATATTACCACCAAATGGCTCCCTTAACCACTAGGCTATGGAGTGGACCCACTAAGGAAAATATAAAGAATAACTTAATAAAGAGAGAAATATATTTTGCGCATAGTTCAAAACGTTCAGTAGTTTTTAAATGATAATTTTAGATGATATTTCAAAAATATTTTTCTAGATTGATTAAAAAAAATAATGGGATCAGCAGATGTCACAGTGGTTACGTTGCTGGACTCCCGTCTTTCTGACCAGATTTCGAGTCTGTGCCCAGTGGCTTGAAATTCATGCTGTTCATAGGTGCGATGTGCCTAAGATTCTGGGAGGAGAATGGAGGAGAAGGGATTACAGCATAGCCATCCCCCCCAGGGGATGATTTCTCACTTTCTCCCTCACTATCTCTGTTTTTCTTGGCAAGTACAGTTGCTTAAGGCAAAGATCTGTGAAAACAAACAAACAAACAAAACTAAACGTAATGAATTCCAATCAAATTCCAGGGGGCATTTTTATAGTAATTGACAAGATTACTCTAAAATGTTCATTGAAGTGCAATTAAAAGAGCCAGGGTATTTTGATAAAAGAACAAATTTGAAAGACTTAAACTATCAGATTTTAATATCATGACACTAGTCAAGAAAAAATGAGTATTGGATATAGAGGTCAGAAGGAAACAGAAGAGTCTAGATATACATGTACACAATATAATCAATTAATTATTTGACACATGTACCTGTGCTAAGCTGAGTAATATCCCCCAGCAGAAGATATTACATCCTAATATCTGGATATTACACATGTTGCACAATAAAGAAAAAATGTGTCTCTGCAAACATGATTAAGTTTAGGCTCTTGAGATGAGAAGAGCATCCAGGATTATCTGATAGGCCCTGAATCCTATCAAAAATATCCTTTAAGAGGTAGGCAAGTGAGATTTCATACACAGAAGAAAAGGAGACTGTGGTACTGAAGCTGAGACCGGGGTGAAGAATCACCAGAAACTGGGAGAGGATTTGTCCCTAGAGCCTCCCGAGTGACCGCAGCCTGACCAATACTTAGACTTTGGAAGAGCAATACTGCTTTTTTGACTTTTGGCCTCCAGAAGTGTGAAAGAGTAAATTTCTGCCATCCTACACCACTCAGTTTGTGGTAATTTGTTATAAAAGCCACAATGCAGTGCCAGAAGCAATTAGAGAGGATTTTTTTTTTCCTTCAGTAAATGAAGCTTGACCAATAAGCAGTTATATCCCAGAACCATAAATTTTCTATAGAATGTGTAATAAAGCATAACATGTACATATTAAGTAAGAGATAAATTAATGGATGAAGAAATGTAAATTGCTAAGTGTCTTGTTAAATTAGCATTCAAATTAATAAATCGCTATTTTATTACTAGCAAGTAGCTTAAATAACAAAATCAATTACTTAACTAGTTTGTTCTCACCAATTCTTACTCAAATATATTGAGGTCAGAGTTTTCTGTGTTTCTCAAAATCAAGGGCTAAAGTTTATGATTAATTGCTTATGTGTCCCTCTTTTTTTTCTCTCTAGTAGGAAGTAACTTCTATACATGTTCATTAATCTACAAAATAACCTTGTTAAATGCATGACGTAGCAAAGGTACAAGTGGGATTTTTTTTTCATTTAAAAATTTTAGACTATGTTGCTATGCCATTGTTGCAACACTAAATTAACATAATTTAATTAAAATGAGGATGAAAGTATTTCTTTGCCTAAAAGATTAGTCAAATTAATGAAGTTTAAGGTTCCCATAATTGCTCTCCCTTTATAAAATTGGGATCAGCAGTTGGTGTGATGGCTATATTGCTGGACTCCCATGTAGTCGACTGTGGTTCATGTCCCAGATCTGGTGGCTTAAACCCACACCAGGCGTGTGTGTGTGTGTGTGTGTGTGTGTGTGTGTGTGTGTGCCCAAGATCTCGAGAGGCAAACAGAGGAGAAGGGATTGTGGTGTGGCCATCCTCCCTGGGGGTTGATTTCTCACTTTCTGTCTCTCTGTCCCTCTCTGTCTTTCTGACGAGTGCACATGCCGATAGCAAAAACCTCTCTCTCAAAAAAAAAAAAGAAAAGAAAAGAAAAGAAAGAAAAAGAAAGTGTGAAAGAGTAAATTTCTGCCATCCTACACCACTCAGTTTGTGGTAATTTGTTATAAAAGCCACAATGCAGTGCCAGAAGCAATTAGAGAGGATTTTTTTTTTCCTTCAGTAAATGAAGCTTGACCAATAAGCAGTTATATCCCAGAACCATAAATTTTCTATAGAATGTGTAATAAAGCATAACATGTACATATTAAGTAAGAGATAAATTAATGGATGAAGAAATGTAAATTGCTAAGTGTCTTGTTAAATTAGCATTCAAATTAATAAATCGCTATTTTATTACTAGCAAGTAGCTTAAATAACAAAATCAATTACTTAACTAGTTTGTTCTCACCAATTCTTACTCAAATATATTGAGGTCAGAGTTTTCTGTGTTTCTCAAAATCAAGGGCTAAAGTTTATGATTAATTGCTTATGTGTCCCTCTTTTTTTTCTCTCTAATAGGAAGTAACTTCTATACATGTTCATTAATCTACAAAATAACCTTGTTAAATGCATGACGTAGCAAAGGTACAAGTGGGATTTTTTTTTCATTTAAAAATTTTAGACTATGTTGCTATGCCATTGTTGCAACACTAAATTAACATAATTTAATTAAAATGAGGATGAAAGTATTTCTTTGCCTAAAAGATTAGTCAAATTAATGAAGTTTAAGGTTCCCATAATTGCTCTCCCTTTATAAAATTGGGATCAGCAGTTGGTGTGATGGCTATATTGCTGGACTCCCATGTAGTCGACTGTGGTTCATGTCCCAGATCTGGTGGCTTAAACCCACACCAGGCGTGTGTGTGTGTGTGTGTGTGTGTGTGTGTGTGTGCGCGAGATCTCGAGAGGCAAACAGAGGAGAAGGGATTGTGGTGTGGCCATCCTCCCTGGGGGTTGATTTCTCACTTTCTGTCTCTCTGTCCCTCTCTGTCTTTCTGACGAGTGCACATGTCCTATAGCAAAATCCTCTCCTCCCACCACCACCACACACACAAAAAAATCATCTGTGGGGACCAGCAGTTTGTGTAATGGTTAGAGCACTAGACTCCCACATGGCTGACTGCTGTTTGAGTCCTGGACCTGATGATTTGCTTTCTCTCTCCCTTTCTGGTCAAATTGAAAAATAAATAAATAAATAAAATTGAATAAATACTTCTTTAAAAAATAATCTGTATATGAATGAGAAACTTCTGTAATAAGAACAAACACAATTTTTTCACAAATATTCACCAAAAATAATGTTAATTAACAACTATAATTATTGCCTAAGGGCCTGCCCCATGGCCACTGTTTAAGGGAACCAGATCCTACATGGCAGACAAAGTTGGCATTCCAGCTCTGGTAGCTTGAAAAACACACTGGGTGTGTGTCCCTTTGTGCTCAAAATCTCAGCGGGTGAAGAAATGGAGAGGACTATGACATGACTACATCCCCTTTGGGGGGTACTTTCTTTCTCTTTTTCTCTCTGTCTCTCTAGTGAGTATATGTGCCCTCTCAAAATTAAAAAAAAAATAATAAAGCTATTACTGCCTAAACCCAGCACAATATCTTTCACTTACGTAGTAATAAAAGAAATAGGGATAAAATATTTTAAAGTGGGATATAACCAATTTGCCTCAAGAGATGTTTCTTAACAGATTTACAGAAGAAATAATTCAATGTCTTTAACTCTGCCCAGCCGTAAATTATTTTAATATTAAATAAACAGAGAAGAATGTCTTTTTCAACCAAAGTGTGTTAAAAGGTTCTGAAAGAGGCAGATAATAACAGGAAGCACAGAGAGAAAAGGTTACAACAAATAAGTATCTGAAAGCCAATATCCAATAATGAAGTCTATTAGTAACCTAATCATTATTAGCAATATAGCTGATGAGAACTCAGTCTAATAAAATCTGAACTTCACAAAATTGCATTAAAGTAAATTAAAATTTTGTTTTATTATTTCACTAAAAGTTTTAAAAGAGTAGAACATAATCCTTTTCACAGGAAATCCTCATGAGTGATTTGTAAGGGCTGTTATTTATAGTCATAGAGGCAACAATCCTTCTTATTCACAGTGTGCTTTGCACAATCATCAACCACAGTGAGGTAGCAAATACTAGACCACTCTTCCCAGGAAAAATCCAGGTTAGGTTCCTGAGATCTCTGGGCATAACGTTCTTGTCAAATGATCAATACATATCTCATTTCATGTGTGTTTCTGTCTCAAGACATATCATGTAATATATATTGTTATCAAACTCCTGGCTCATAGCATTGTAATTCATGCTTGAACATATGTTATGTCTGGATCATACACAAACTATGTAGCAGTATTGATCTCTTTATTTTCTATTTTTATACTAAAAAAATTAGGACTTTATCTTTCAAGGAAAGAAATTTTATGAAGGAGAAAAGACTACCTTCCATGGAGTTGCTTCCCTCCCTCATTAACAGATTCCATGTTTTCTAGGACTTGTATCCTGGGATTGTAGGTGTGGTATGTATAGGTAATTAATATACAACTATTGGGCAGGCTTTATAAATCTAATTCTAGCAGAGTTGTGATAAAGTTACATATGCTTATCAACATTAATCATATATCAATGTTATTATTTTTTTTTCTTTTGGAGAGGTTTTTGCTATAGGGCGCATGCACTCGCTGGAGAGACCGAGAGAGACAGAAAGATAGAAAGTGAGAAATCACTCCCTGGGGGGGGTGGCTATGCCTCAATCCCTTCTCCTCCATTCTCTCTTCAGGATCTTGGGCATGCACGCACATGCTTCCAGTGTGAGTTTAAGCCACTAGGTCCGGGACTTGAACCACAGTCAACTACGTGGGAGTCCAGCGACATAGCCATTATGCCAACTGCTGGTCCCAATGTTATTTTTTTGCAATCATGATTTGACAATACTATACTCAGCCCTACTAACACCATAACAAAATAACAAATTCTCTGAAAATCTGATCTGTAAATGTTAGTTTCTAAGATGCATACTAATTCCTGCTCCATGATATTGGCAATATAAAAACCTGAAATTAAATAAATAATTCTTTAAAAAAACAAACTGTTTTTCTAACTGAAATGGATCCCTTTGCCTGTGTTAGGCAAAGGAAGGATGAATGTTAGCATCAATAGTGGTACTTCTTTGCTGATGAGATATTAATCACTCTGAAGGCTTTTGGTTTGTTTTCATCAGAATATAAGCTGCTCTCACAGAAGCAGCACAATTTAACTGCCATTGAGTTCCAACTTCAAATGAGAATTATGAATATACATACTCTCTTATTTCTTGGAGATGTGTATGTGATACATGTCCCTAGGATATTAATGTTATCAGATTTTTGTCTCTGTAAAATCTTTCCAAAGCCAACATTTCTGCATTATCAGTGCCAAGATAAATCATACATGTGTATTAAAGAAGAAAACAAAAACCTCTTAAGTTTATAGACAATGTGCTCATCAAAACAACAACAATAAAATCTGGGGAAAGGAACTCCCTGAAGAGGAATATTACGTAAGAAGTTCCAGGGAATTACATAGGGAGAAAACAAAATCCACTCGAACATGAATGCCAACCCATTTGACAAATGAACAACAATTTCATTAACATAGTGTGATGTTTCACGGGAATAAAGCTTGGGGCGATTTTAGCCATGCAATTTCCTGGAACGCACCTCATTCCTACTACATCAGAATGTTTTGATATCTGGAGTCTTCACTTGATTTTTTTTTTTTTGAGAGATTTTCACTGTAGGGCACGTGCGCTCGCCAGACAGACAGAGAGAGACATAGAGACAGAAAGCGAGAAATCACCCCCCGGGGGGATGGTCACGCCGCAATCCCTTCTCCTCCATTCTCCTCTCGGGATCTTGGGCACGCACGCACACGCGCCCGGCGTGAGTTTTAAGCCACTGGGTCCGGGACACGAACCGCGGTCGACTACGTGGGAGTCCAGCAACATAGCCATTATGCTAACTGCTGGTTCCCACCCCAGGTTTAATTTAAAAGAATCTCAGAGAGTAAGCCTTAGAATTTTATATTTAAACATTATTTCTTCTTTTGCTGGTTTACCCATTTATATTTCTCTGAGAAAAGAGAGAAAAAGAGACATAGACATCCTAATACACACAACAATCCTTTACTTCTTTACCATTTTTCCCATTTCAATAGTTTTTCTCAAGAGTGTTTTGTGTGGATGGATAGCAAAGTTTCTCCAGCAACTTAGTTCATGCTGATTTCAATTCCATTTTTCCCACAATTGAGCATTTAGGGTTCACTGCAGGAGCAGGGGAACTGTTCTCTGTAGAAACACAGGAAAATTATAACTCTGCTTGAATTCCTCACTCCTCCCTGTACCTGTCCTGCTTCATCCACCTATTAGCAGTTTGACTTAAGACTGCTCCCTCTATAAATTCCTTGCAAAGGAATCTTTGTTCCAGATTCTATTTTGAGAATCCTCACATAAGCTACTTAATAATGCCTTATGAGGCTGAAATCTTTATGGCATGGAAAAGACTGTTTAGATGCGTAGTCCTCCAGGCTTGCTTCAGAATGTGATGACTAGTCCCCTAGTGTCTGGATGCATATAGTACTGCTATTGAGAAGTCTGGGTCAGTTTCTATTGGTCCTTTTGGATTTCAGGTTCTTCGTTTCTAAAAGTTTAAAATTTCTTTTTTTCTTGATATTTTTGTAGAAACCCTGAAAATTACTATTAAAAATATTGATTTTTTTAGGACTACATTGAATATACACATGCAACATAAAATATGTCAAATAGTGTGGACTTAATTAAATATAAAAATGAAAACACAATAATAGCAAAATACTGAAATAAAAATTCTATAGCAAAAATAAATATACAACTTAATTTCAAATGGGCAAGAACCTGAATGGATATTTTTCACAGAAGGTATACAAATGGCCGATAAACCTATGGAAAGTTTCTCAACATCACTGATCATTATAGACATGCAAGTTCAAATCACAATGAGATATCAACTCCCACCTGTTAGGATGGCCATTATCAAAACAAACAAAAAACAAACAAACAAAAACAAAAGATAGTTGCTGGCGAGGCAGTGAGTAAAAAGGAATCTTTGTACATTGTTGAATGTAAATTTGCATAGCCACTATAGAAATAGTACAGAAATGCCACAAAAAAATTAAATACAGACCATCAGATGGCATGGTGGTTACACAGCTGGAGTCCCACGTTGTTCACTGTGGTTTGAGTCCTGGATATGGTGGCTTAATGCTGGGCACTTGTGTGTACATGTCCAAAATCCTGAGAGGAGACTAGAGAAAGGATTGTGGTGTGGCTATCCCCTTGGGAGTGGAGTGATTTCTTGTTTTCTGTCTCTCTCTTTCTCTCCAGCAAGTACATGCACCCTATAGCAAAAATCTCTCTTTCATAAAAGAAAAAAAATTAAAAGTAGAATTGACCTGTGACCTAGAAATCCTACTTTTAGTTACATATCCAAATACTAACTCCAAATAATGGATCATATTTCTAAATGTAAAATCTCAAACTATAAAATTTCTTGTATAAAATATGAAAAACCATCTAGATGACCTCGGGAATTCTCATTCATTGCTGGTGGAAATGCAAAATGTCTCATCTACTTCAGAAGAAACTTTGACAGTTTCTTATAAAACTAAATGTATTTTTACCACATGATTCAACAATCATTCTCCTTGTTATTTAGCCCATTTGAGATAAAAATTAATGTCTTCCAAAAAAGACTCCTTATACTATTTTAAAATAAGTAGCTAAAATTGTGAAAGGTTGGATTATTTCTTTATTCTTTTATATATGAATATATACTATAATTACATCTTTCCCTGTCTATCTACTATTGACTTTATTGAGAGATTTTTGCTTTAGGGCACATGTACTTGCCAGAGAGTGAGATTTGGGGGAGGAGGGGGGAAGGAGGAGCAAACAGAAAGCAAGAAATTACTTCTCAGAGGTTATGGCCACACTGCAATCCCTTCTCTTCCATTCTCATTTTAGGATTTTGGGTAAGCATGCTCACATGCCCAGTGTGAGTTTCAAGCCTCTGGGTCTGGGACTCGAACTGCAGTCAGCCACATGGGAGTCCAGTGCCTTTACCACATCACCTGTCAGCCCTTACTATTGATTTTTTGTACACATATGGCATGTCAACATATTTTTAAGTTTATTTACTTTTTTTATCCTTTTGAGAAAGAGGGAAAGACATCACTCTCAATGGAGTCTGACGTCACGATGCTTCTCCCATCCTTGCCAGCCAGCCAGAATCCCTGATGTTTGATGTGACTCTGAGCATTGCAGAGTATCACACTACTGCTGCACCACTAGGCCAGGCGGGCACAACAACATTTTAGACATGATTCTCTTTGAATAAAATTTCAGATGTGCACTCGCATGTAAGTACATGTATACTGACAACAATTTTTAAATCCTCTTGCCTTCTTTTAAATTTTGTGTTCACCAAACTCAAATTCCCCATGTGGAGCCATTTGAAAACAGGCATATCTGACCATGTTGAGGGCACTCACCAAAGCACAGTTGTTTAGAGGTTTACCTTCACTTATTTTCTTGTTATTAGTGTTACTAATTATTTGAGTTTTATTTGACTTAAAGCCCTTATTATAATGAAAGATGCATTTTTATTGGCTGTATTGAAAAAGGAACAAAACCTCCATAAATCTCTTTAAGAAAAGTCCAATGAAATAATACTAAAGAGGGTCCCAAGCAATGGTCATCTAATAATTATATTTCTAAAGAAATAAGACAGGTTGTGCACCTCAAGACCCTAATGTTTTTCTGCCCCTCTCCCCCAGTAACAGCATAAGAGTGTGTGAAAATGCCCTCCTCCGTTATCTGTTTTATGCTCATTCAACTGTAACTCTAACTTGGTGCTGTGAGCTCATTTTCTACATGATTTTCATAAAGTGGTATTTTAAATGCATCAACTCACCCAATTCACTATCGCCTTCCCTTTATCATGCCACTCCTTCTCTCCCTAAAGTTAGCCACATGTTTCCCGGGGGATCTGAGACTGAGATGAGAATCTGACAACAGATATGGATATGTGTGTCTGATGCTACAATGAAAACCTCTGCTCAGTTTTAAAATCCAATGAGGGGTACATAGTAGCACAGGGGTAAAATGCAACACTCTGTGAGGCCGACTCACCTGGGAAGGTTCTAGGTTTCTACTGGAAACTCAAAACCTCCTTGGGTATATAGCTCCGAGGCAGGCTGAAGCTGGGAGCAGATCGCATTATCAAAACCCTGTGTGGGGTGCCTGTCTTTTTGTCTCTTTCTGTCTCTTGCTCTTGGAAAAGATAAGCAAATAAAAAATTCAAGCTCGTTCCAATATCAAGTTAAATATGTTTGTCTGCAGTTTGGGCTTGTTTACCATAACCATCCCACAATTTGCTATCCCCTTTTGCAGCTTGGGAGAGTAAGAATACGTTATGGTTCTGTGACTGTTTGAACAATCTACAGGCCACGCTCAGCACAAAGGCTGTACGTCTTCCATAGGTTCAGTGTGTCTAGTGCAGCCCATCATCACTCTTCTTGCTGGCCACTTCAATTACAGAGGCAACACACACCTTCCTTTGATTTGTTTTGAGTCAACTTTCATTTATGGATATCTTACACTGCCTCTCCCAGTCATGATGTCTTTTCGCTTTCTTTTTTTTTTTACCTTCATTGCCTTTCTTGAGTTTTTGCATCTCAAGTACAAACCCACTACTAGCTTCTTCTGAGTCTATATTGTTTGGTTTATAAAATCAATATTAAGACTCATTTTTACTGCTGATTAAATATCTACAGACATTTCTGACAAATGGAGGGTCAATACCGTGAATTCTGAACACTAAGCCAGTGACTGGCTTTGGCTCCAGAGGACTTCAAGGGGCCATGTTGCCAAACTTGAATGATAGATCCAGTCACGGTCAAATATGTGGTGTGGGGCCCCTCCCTGGAATGTCAGTTATTTAGGGCAATGTAATTTTTATATACTACAACATGTAATAATAATGTGGGCAATGTGATTTTTATATACTACAACATGTAATAATAATGAATGAAAGATTTTAGGTACTATATTATGGTATATACATATATGTGTGTGTGTATGCAGCATGTGTATGTGTGTGTGTGTGTATGTTTTAGATATATATATATTTTTTTTCTATAGGGTGCGTGTGTTTACCAGAGAGACAGAAAGTAAGAAATCACACCCCACCCCACCCCCCAGGGGATCCCTTCTCTTCTATTCTATTCTCTGGATTTTGGGCACCTACACACAAGGGCCTGGTGTGAGTTTAAACTACTAGTCTGGGACTCAAACCACAGTTGGCTACATACCCACACACAGGGGCCTGGTGTGAGTTTAAACTACTGGTCTGGGACTCGAACCACAGTTGGCTACGTGGGTCCAGCAATGTAACCATTCCACCATCTGCTGGTCCCTCTCGTAGTATACATTAAGCTGATAGAACAGAGTCCTTAAACTACAATAACGCAAACAAGATAGATGCATATTTCTCTGTCACATAATAGTCCAGAATTTTGAAGTAATCTCAGGTGGCTTTGTTTGAAGGACTGAAGTTGTGTTCAGTTTTGTGGTTTGTAATGCTCCTGTAGTGGTTTCTATGCCTAAAAACTTGCTATGATATTTGCATTCTGGTCAAATAAAAAGGAAGCAGGAAAAGAAGTAGAGGACAGGAAAATTTCTTCCAAAGAGAATAGATCTGAAAGATCCACCCATCCTGTCTGATGATACCCTAAGCCTGGAGCTAAGTAACAGCTGACCCAAGCTTCAAAATAGACTAGAGACCTAGGCTTTAATGAAAACATCATATATTTAGCTAAAACTCAGGTGAGAGGGTCTACAGATTCTAGAAATTCATTGCTAATTTACCTATTTAAAAAGAAGTAAGTAAGAGTGAATACCAAGAAAATTAGCCATATCTTCTAAAAAATATGTATTTGTGACATCCAAAAAAAATGAGGAAAATATCAGTCCACCTACCTTGAGCATGGTTTTGTATTATGCCAATTTTAGATGGTTGCAATGTGCAGGAGAATTTTCTATAGTTGACAAAAGAAACAGGTAGTTCTTAACTAAAAGTGAGGATAATTTATGGGGTATTTCCATTTATTACAAGTTAGCTACCCACAATACAATGGCCAACTTTGTAAAGACTGAAATAAATACATCATCAAGTCTAACTTTATCTCTAATGTCTATGCATATTACTTCTTAATGAAATATTTTATAGTATTTCAACTACATAGGCAAATTTGATAGCAACACTGTGAAAGACACGTAAAAGGAAAATATGCCGAGATCTTCATAAGATTGTATTAAAAAGTATCTTACTGAAAAAGCGGTGAACACAGTCCCACCTGCCTACATTTATCTCCTCAAACGTACACTAATAAAATCTAAAATCTTTAATAGTTTTTGAGTTTGCATTTTACTAAAAAAAAAGGAAACACTAAGTATATGCTTAATTATTAATGTGCTATTTTACTCTAGAGTTCATAAAAAATACACACATACAGAGAATAATTTTTCCTTTTCACTGTTTTATTTCAATCCAGAAAATCTTTTTTTTTTTTTTTTTTGAGAGAGACTTTTTGCTATAGGGCACATGTGCTCACTAGAGAGAGACAAAGATGGAGAGATAGAAAGTGAGAAATCCTCTAGATGGGATGGTCAAGCTATAATCCTTTCTCTTCCCTTCTTCTCTCAGGATTTGGAACATGCATGCACACATGCCAGGCATGAGTTTCAAACTGCCAGGTCTAGGACTAGAACCATGTCAGTCATTTGGGAATCCAGTACCTTAATCACTGTCATCTATTGGCCCCCCCTCAGTCAGATTTTCAATTTACTTTAACATAAATGTAAAATTTTGAAGTTTTTAAGAATAAAGTAATTAGATTAATTTATCAATTTGTTATAGAGAAATGTTAAAATTAATATTCAATGAACTGCCATGTTAATTGAATTTCCCCTCACCCAATATGTGACTGGAGTTAATTCATTGTCTTTATTCTGTTTGTTTGGCTTTCCAAGAAGAAAGCTAAAGAGAATTTTGCTTTAATGGGATGTACAATAGGACACAACAAGGCAAAATAATCACATTTTATTTTAATTTTTTTACATTTCGGTTTTTGTTTATAATCGACATGCTTCTATACTAGCAATTTTTAAGTTTTTACTTACTTCAATGATAAAAAAGTATTACCTAAACAATACCAATACTTACTGTTTCTTTAATTTATTCAAACATACAAAATACATAAAATTACATGTATGGTGGTCATAATATTGAAACAATAGAAAGCTTCAATATTATTATAAAAGGTACTACGAGT
The DNA here is from genome assembly GCF_000334495.1 of Tupaia belangeri chinensis. Taxonomy (NCBI): domain Eukaryota; kingdom Metazoa; phylum Chordata; class Mammalia; order Scandentia; family Tupaiidae; genus Tupaia; species Tupaia belangeri. The sequence continues at coordinate 799,638 of NW_006159448.1, read as the reverse complement.
AAACCTCTGTAATTTTTACTGTATCATTACTATAACAATAGACACATTAAATTCTATTTCAAAAGTATACATAGACAGGGAGCCTGCTTTGAAATTATTCCAAAAAAAGGAAAATCATATAGGAGACAGCAAAACACAATTTTTAAAAAGCATTTAACTACATAGTAAGTGCTTTATTTTTATTTTAATTGATTATGAAGCTATAAACACTTCAGCTAATTATCATGTCTTCACTGACTTGATGACTTAATGGCCAGAAAATAAAAAAAGCAATTAAAAAATTGCAGGGTGAACTGGTAATCAGAAATTGTTTAGAACTCATAAATTCAGAGCCAGTAAATGGCATGGTGGTTTATCATTGGACTTCCACATGGCTCACCGCAGTTCGAAGCCGGATGCAGTACCTTGAAAATCACACAGGGTGTGTGCATGTGTATGCATGTCCAAGATCCCAGGAGAAAATGGAAGGAGAGGGGATTGTGGTGTGGCCTATCTCCTGGGGGAGTGATTTCTCACTTTCCCTCTCACTGTCTCTGTTTCTTTCTCTCTCTCCAGTGAGCACACGTGCCCACATGCCCTATGGTAAAAACGTCCAAAAAAAGTACCTTATAAATTGAGTTCATGTAAGTTTGGAACTGTTCCATACTCTTCTTATACCTTTATTTCCTGCTAAGAAAGTCACTTATATCCTGTGCTAATCGGGGATCTGAAGATTAGGTCAAAAGTATTCGAGAAAGCAGACTGGCACCAGCAGATGGTTTGGTGATTAGGCAGCTGGATCCCCCATGGTTGACTAAACAGTTCAAGACTCAGCTGCTTAAAAAGCTCGCAGGGAAGATATTCTTGAACACTCACAATCCTGAAAGGAGAAATGTAGAAGAAGGGATTGTGACATGACCATTCTCCATGATGGTGGTGGTGATGGAAAACTTTTTCATTTTCCTTCTCACTCTTTGTCTCCCTCTTGTGAGAACACATATTCACTATAAAAAAAAAAAAAAGCAAAGCAAAGAATGAATTTATTATTCACTTAAGTTAGGCTTTATAAAGTTGGTTGTTGTTTCTTTTCTTTCTTTTTTTTTTTTGGGTTGGTTGGTTGTTTTTTTTGTTTGTTTGTTTGTTTGTTTTTTAGGTTTTTGCCATAGGGCATGTGTGCTTACCAAAGAGAGAGAGACAGAAAGAGAAAGGGAAACTGAGAAATCACTTTGCTTTCTGGAAGGATGCTACACCATAATCCCTTCTCCTCATTCTCCTCTTAGGATTTTGGGCACATATGTCCATATGCCAGGTGTGATTTTCAATCCACCAGGTCCAAGATTCAAGCTGTGGCCAACCATGTGAGCATTCAGTGCCTTAACTACATGCCACCTTCTGGCCCCTAAAAAGTAATTTTTTAAAAAAACTACAAAAATGTTGTAAGAATTAGAGTAATTTCTTTCACACACCCACCCACACACACATATATATATTATCTGACTACAAAAATGTATGGATTGAGTGCATGTTTCTTTAAATGGGTTTTAACTCATTTATCACCAACATTTATGTACTTGAGTTTAAGAAGAGGAGGGAAGGTGTCAAATTAATGATTCACCAGAAGCATAGCCTTGCTTACATTGTACAAAATACTTTCACACAAAGTCTCATTTGTTATAACCACATGTGAGGCAGATGATGTGCAGGAAGCCAAGGTTTACAGAAGCCAACTATTTACCCAAGGTCAATCGACTAAATGATGCAATAGGCACATGTAACAACAGTTTCATCCAGCTTCACAATACTTAGTGAATATATTTCATTTGATGTTATAGATTAGACATAATTCTGGAAAGATTATAGAAAATCTCTCTTCAAAACAATGTGGGAACTTCATTATTCTAATCTACCATGGTCTTGAATGAATGAATCTTCACTGTTCCCAATATCCCTGTTCTTTCCACATAACTTTGTAACATCATCCCCCTGCTTTGGTCAATATCATGCTAGCAGAGATGATGCTAGCAGTCTTGAAAAGTGCTTGTATGATTGAGCTGGCTTGCTCTTAGACTTATTCTGTTGCCAGGAGAAAGACATACTATGGGAAGAAGAAAAGACACACATGAGACTGAATTGACTCAGCAAGGTGCTTAGCCAAGCCCAGAGTACAACAGTGTCTCCAACTGATTGTAAACACATGAGTAGGTACTCTGGCATTAAATGTAATCCAAAGTTGACTAAGATCAAATGAATGGAACCCAAGAAATATTTGAGAAATAAAGTTTTATAGTTGCTTCCCAGTGTGGGTTTGTGGTTGTATTATACATAATAAAATAACTGACAAACAGTTCAAAAACATGGCAACATGATTCAACAATGAATTCCTTCTTTTTGCTCCAGTTATTATTTTTTTAACCAAATCTTCCCCTCCAATTCATTTTTTTTTTAAAGAGAGAGATTTTTGCTATAGGGCACAGCACTGACCAGAGAGACAGAGATAGACAGAGAGCTAGAAAATGAGAAATCACACCCACACCCACCCAAGGAAGAATGGCCATGCTGCAGTCCTTTCTCTTCCATTCTCCTTTCAAGATTTTGGACATGCACACACATGCGCCCGATGTGAATTTTAACTGCCAGGTCTGGGAATCAAATCGTGGTGGACTACATGGGAGTCCAGTGACAACCATTATGCCATCTGTTGGTCCTACTCTCCAATTCTTAAGGTATCAAAAACTCCTCCAGGACACAATTCTCTGATAAAAGCTGTTCAAATAAGGAGAAATTTAAAGGGCATTTCATGATACCGAAATGTTTTACTAAAGTGTGTCAATGGACATAGAGATGCTTCCTGATCTTTCAGGTACTGAGGGTGCCCACATGGGAATAATGGACTGCATCCCAGGGAGAAAAAAAAAAAAAAACTCAGCAACAAACTAGTCTTATCAGCCTCATTTCTGATAGCATCATCTCCCTGGAGAAAGTTCATATAGGTGTGAAAGATAACTATGTACAGTGCTAACACAAGCTAAAGTAACAACTTCTATTCCCTTAAAAATGCAATATTTCAAGCTTCTACAAATGCTTGACATTTAAAGCCCTAGCTTTTCTTTTTTATTATTAGGAAATGTCTCCAACAATAAGTGAGCAAATTTTAGCTAAGAGACCATTTAATGATCTCTCAAAGTGCAACTGAGTATTTGGTGTTGCTAGGACAGCAGCTGGCAGTCAGAACGCACCATCTGCTGCAATTAATCTTCAGTTAGGATCCTGTGGATGATCCTAATTTAAAATTTTCTCAGGTTCTTAAAAGTCAGTATAGAGAAGGAAAGGCTGGACAGACTAGTTAGATGGGCAAAAGAGAGAGAGAATGTGGCCTGTATTCTATAGAAAAAAAGAGTTGCCAGGTCTAAACATCTGTTTATGCTGGGAGTCCATAGACTTTTCAAGTTTGAAACCTTTCTCTTTTTTTTTCCTTCTGTACATAAGTATAGCTATTTTGTCCCCTCTCTTCCACAACACTTTATAAGTTGTAACACCCATCATTTTTCAACTACATCGCGAAATCGCTGGTATTTGACTGATGTTGAAGAAGGCATTCTTTATTGACTCATAGAATATCAACCATGATAGTATAATTTGTTTATTAGAAAATTCAATATAATGGTTATAAAAATTCACCCCATTCTTCGGAATTTAGACTTCTAAGTTAATCTTCTGTAAAAGAGTTACTAAATATCTTCTATAACAGAATACCACAAGCTGGTAATTTATCCAGAACAGAAACTTATTTCTGACAGTTCTGGAGACTGGTAATTCCAAAAGAAAGGTGCCAGCATCTGGTGAAAGCCTTCTTTCTATGTCCTTACAGTGAAAGGCAAAAGGACAGGTGATATCCAACTCCCTAGGTCAAACCCCTTTATAAGGGCACCTAATCCCATTCTGGAGAGGATCCATCACAGCTAATCGTCTTTTAAAGGCTCCACCTGTCTCTCTCTCTCTCTCTTTTTTTTTTTTTTTTTGCTATAGGGCGTGTGTGCTCGCCAGACAGACAGAGAGAGAGACAGAGAGACAGAAAGCAGAGAGAGACAGAGAGACAGAAATCACCTCCCAGGGGGGATAGCCATGCCACAATCCCTTCTCCCCTTCTCCTCCATTCTCCTCTCGGGATCTTGGGCATGCATTCACACGTGCCCAGCATGAGTTTTAAGCCACCGGGTCCGGGATGCGAACTGCAGTCAACTATATGGGGGTCCAGCGACATAGCCATTATGCTAACTGCTGGTCCCAAAGGCCTCATCTCTTAACATCATCACATTGGCAACACCTGAAATTTTTTTGGAGGCAGAGCACATTCAAACTCTATCAGTATATCTCTGAGAGGAAAAAGATAAGTAGAAAAATATTTTTCTTTTGCTAATCTGTTGAAATGTTTTGGCAATAATATTGGTGAATTCTTTGAATTTATTCTGAAAGATATCTTATCCAAAAACATAGTTTTGCACTTAACTATTATCCTATTTTTATAAAGGGAAATATAACTTATAGATGAACAGAAAAAAAAACAATTTCTATGCCATTGAATGGAATCAAATGCTTAATAATTTCCAAAAGTTTTTAATGTTTTTAATAGAAACTCTAATACATAATGAAGGTTTGATCTCTTTTTTAAAAATAGGCAACAGTCTTATATATTAAAATCTTTTCAGTTATATCATATACAGAAACAATAAGGATATCAGGAAATTAGACAAAAAGAAGATAGTGCAGAAAATATACAAAATATAAAGTTGCTTGATTTAAAACATATAATACAAAATAAAGGGCAGACCTTCAAAGGAGTTACCCTGAATGAACCTGGTTCAATAAAACAGAAGTTTTCCTTGTTTGTTCTTAACATTTCTTCCCTAAAATATCCACACATTTCATTGTCTTCATGTGTTGAGACTCATTTGTTGGATAAAAATTATGGTTACTCAACAATCCATATCTTTAGCCATGATTACTCTGTACCAATGCCTTATCTAAGAAAATAAGAGCTGTTGGTGAACCAAACAAACCTGACTTACTGATAAAACCAAATCTCACCAGCAGTTGGCATAATGGCTGTGTTGCTGGAATCCTGTGTAGTTGACCACAGTTCGAGTCCTGGACCTGGTGGCTTAAATACACGCTGGGCATGTGTGCGTGTGTGTATGCCCAAGATTCCGAGAGGAGAATGGAGGAGAAAGGATTGCAGCATGGCCATCCCCCCTAGGGGGGTGATTTCTCGCTTTCTCTTTCTGTCTTTCTGGTGAGCACACGCACGCTATAGCAAAAACCTCTCCAAACAAACAAACAAACAAATAAACAAAAACTAACAAAAACAAATCTCATCTTAAAAATCGTTTGGTAAGAGGGCCAGCAGGTGGTGTAGGGGTTGGGGTGTTGGACTCCCACATGGTAGACCATGGTTTGAGTCCCAGATCCTATAGGTTGAAACTCATGCTGGGTGCACATGCATGCATGCCCCAAATCCCAGGAGAATGGAGGAGAAGGGATTATGGGATGGCCATCACTCTTGGGAGATGATTTCTCACTTTCTCTCACTCTGTCTCTCTGGAGAGTACATGCACCCTATAAAAAGAGACTCTCTTAAAAAATTTTATAAGATTATTGACATCCTAGATTGCAGGTTTGTAAGTGAACAGAGATCTTTAGTTCAAGCTGTGCTACCCTATTTTATAATGCAAATCTATTTGATTCAAGCCTTAACCCATGAATTTGGAAATCTAGAATTCTGAAAGTCTGGTTTCTTCAAGTTTGATTGCAATCTTAATCTTCCTGATTTTACAACGTAATGCCTTATTTATTAGTTCCATATGAAAATGTATATTTTATGGATTTAGGAAGAAACATACCTTAGTACTTGAGAATGTGTAGTCTGGATTTAAACTGCCTAGGTCTTGATTATGAAACTGCAGCACCTTGGTTGTAAATGGAGAACATAATCCCTATGTCATATATCATACAGTTGTAAAGATTAAAGAAAGAAATACGTGGAAGAATTAAGAACAGATACACAGTAAATGCCAATGAAATGTAACAATTTTTATTTTTAAATCTTCAATATGATTCAGAAAATAAAGAATAATTTCCAGGGCCCAGCAGGTGGCATGGTGGTTAAGGTACTGGACTCCCACATGGCCAACTGTGGTTGGAGTCCCTGATCTGGGGGCTTGCTTTCTCACTTTCCATCTCTCTCTCTCTCTCTCTCTCTCTCTGTATCTCTTTGGTGAGTGCACATGCCTTGCACTAAATTAAAACAAATGAAAAGAAAATGATAAATAATATTTTAAAAAGACTAATTGGGGACAGCAGGTGGTGATGTGGTGGTTGGGGCACTGGACTCTCACATGGTCAACCATGATTTGAGTCAAAAACCTGGTGGCTTGTTTGCTCTGTTTCTCTTTCTCTTTCTCTTTGTGTCTCCTTCTGATCAAATTAAAAAATAATAACAAATAAAATTAAATAAATAAATAATTCTTTAAAAAGAAAAAAGAGAATAATCTCTAAAGTTAATATATGCTGACTGGGTATAATAATATTTACAAATGAAGAATTATAAAATGTAACTTCTATTTATTTCTGAAACTTACTAGATGTGGCCTTAAGCATGTAATTTATCCTCTCATGCCCAATCTAACATCAGTTTATTTACCCGTTGGTAATAAGATTGTATCTGTATAAAATCTTCCTATTTAAAATACATAAAGTCATTTGATACTTAAAATTTTTTCTAAATATAGTCCCTAAGGTTATTTCGTCTGCATTGGACATTTAAAATACATACATATTTATATATTACATGCCAAAATTAACATTTTTGGTAATGAGGTACTAAAGTTATATAATATATACAATTTGCATCATCTTATATTTTTTAAAATAATTATTTTATTTAACTTTATTTATCATAATTATTATTATTTAATTTGACCAGAGAGGGACAGAGTGAGAGAGAGAGAGGGAAAGTGAGAAAGCAAGCCATCAGGTCTGGGACTTGATCATGGTTGGCCATGTGAGAGTCCAGTACCCTTAACTACCATGCCACCTGCCAGCTCCACATCAGATTATCTTTTAATACAATACCTGAAAATGAAAAAAATATTGGCCCAAGATATTTAAAAAAGGAATTGTGGGCCTTTGTTATGGATACAGGTAAGATCATAATCTAGTTTTCCCGAACAAGTTCTAGTTTATATCTATTGCCCTAGTTTAAATATTAGCATCCTTATTTATACTCAAAATTATCTAGTTTGAATAACAAATTATATGGCTATCCTAATAACAAATGACTTACAGTTCATAGTTCCTGTTTCCAAAATGATTGTCAAATAATGAGAAGAGAAAACTAAATATTGTAAGAATCAGAATAATGATTACCAATGGAGAAGGCAGCCTCTCAGGAGGCATTTTTGGAAAGGATTAATGTAAAGATTAAATAAACGCTGATGGGCACACATTAAAGCCCAAGATAATAATGTGATTAATAATTAAATCAACACCATAATTTTAGTATAGTGAAAAGATGAAATTGTTTTAGGAAATACCAGTAAAATCCATTATTTTGAAATAGGCTTATTTCTAAAACAGATAGCTTCCATAATTTGTGACAATTGTTTTAAAAATTGGACCAATTTGGAATGACCCCAGAGCACAGTGGTTAGGTTTTATGCACAGGGAGTTAAATAGTATATGACCAACCCTGGTTTGAGTCTTATCCCCAGTGGCTTGAAAAACACGCCAACTGTATATCCATGCCCAAAGTCATGCCAGGATGGAGAAATGGAGAACAAAAAGGATTGTGGAGTCATGAGGCCCTATTGGGAGGTGTTTTTTCTCTCTATCTCTTTTTCTGAGGAGGAAATGCACACTTAGGTAAAAGAAAAAAATAGCTAAGTAAATTTATGTGGCATTATTTTTACTGCTTTTATTTTCTTGGTAATTCATTTGAAAAGTCACAACTAAGTCAGAAAAAGCTCAACAAAATAGAGGCTGGCAGGTGGTGTGGTGGTTAAGGTGTTGAACTACCCCACATGGCCAACCAAGGCTTCAGTCCACAACTCGGTGGCTTACTTTCTACCTTGCTTCTCTCTCTTGCTCCCTGTCTTTCTCTGGTCAAATTTAAAACAAACAACAATGACAAAAACCCACAGCAAGGATGAGTAAAATAAAATAATTATTCTTAAAAAGTTCAACAAAATAATGATGTCATTTAAGGAATTGTTCTCTGTAAGAAATTATAACTAGCTTTTCTTTTTTTAGGTCAGAAAGAAAAAAAGAAATATTCTAACAATTGTCTTTAAAATAACTGTTGTAATATGTTAACAGATTTCAAAATATTCATTGATCAGCACTTCAATAATTATGTTGAAAATACATGCAAAGCAAAACACCACAATTTGATTGGGAACACATGTTTAATAATAAATATAAATGCTCACCAATATACATTATAAAACCAGAGAGGAGTTAAAAAAGTTTTTACTGAGTAGCCTTGGAGTTTGATAGTAAATTTAGAATCTCCTACTTGTGTTTTTTGATAGTTTTCTATTTTTAAGATAATGACAACTTTTTGAGGAAAATGTGATCAAATATTTTCTTATTGAAAAGGAGTATGTTCAGTTGCAGAATACTGGAAGTGTCCCGTCTTTTCTTTAACTACCCCTTTATTTTTTTAGCAGCACCCTACTACTAAAAAAAAAAAATTGAAAATAGGTGGCTATCAAAATTATTCTCCTTGTGTAGGTAATTTTAAATGGGTAGATGAGGTAAAAAGAGAGAATTTTATGAAGCAGAAGAGGAGTATCACAGAGTTCAAACCATGGCATCAAAAATGCCCCCTGCTAGTTCTGCTTTCCTCCCTTCACCCATTTTTCTCCTCTCTCTCACTTTTCACTTTTCCTAAATATGTAACCCAAATGTTTTGGCCTCCTCTTCTCTCTAGTAAAATGTAATTTCTACACAGTTTTTCTTTATTTCAAAAGTACTAATAATTCTTTACATGTATTTAGACATGAAGTTGAAAGTTGTGTGAACTTAATTATATTTGTTCAAATAAGTGCCTATATTTAAAACTTGATGAGGAAAGAACTTACTGTCTAATATGTAAAATGCTAAATTACTTTAGGAAGCATAAAATTTGTCTGACTCTACTGAAGTCATGAATCAAAATCAAATTCAATTAGGAGCTTAAAAAGTAAATCTATTATTGAACTTTTGGGAATTATTTTAGGAAAGGTTTACACTGTTAAAATGGCAAATTTTAGTTTCTCCAAATTCAAATTGTGCAGACATAAACTTATGTTTAGCACTTTTTGTTTTGACGTAAAATTCACAAGCGAAGTGTACAAATCTTGTGTGAATATTTGCTGAGATTTAATAAATGTGTACTTCTGTGTCAAGATGAAATACTTTGAACATCTCAGAGTGATTATGCATTTTTCAAGTCAACTCTCTCCCAATTCTCTGCAGAAGCAACTTAGATTCTGATGTTCTCAACAACAAATTAATTAAACCCACACTAAAACATCCTATAAATAGCTCTATGTAGCTTGTATTGTTTTCCTAAAGTGTTTTGATGTAGTATAATGACTCAAGATTAATCTGTATCTTTCTGTGAATAGTATGTTGTTTCCTTTTATTGATGAATAGTACTCCATTGTATGAAGGCAACAGTTTGTGCACTCTCCAAATAATGGATACTGTTTTCAGTTATTCTGAATAAAGCTGTTATAAATATTGACATTAACATTTTTTTGGCAAACATCTACCTTAATTTCGATAGGCTAAAGATTTAGGAGTACAACTCTTGGATTCTAACAATGCATTTAATTTTACAAGAAATTGCTGGACTAGTCCCCAATAGTTATACATTTTGCACTCCTTCCAATTATACATAGGACTTTTGGAGCTTCATGTACTCTCCAACAGCTGGTGTTACCAGTCTTCCTGGTTTTTTGTTTTTCAATCATGGGTATGAAGTATTTCCTCACTTGGGCTTTATTTCCCATTTCCCAGAAGAATAATAATGTTGAACACCTTTCCATGTATAAGCTTTTCATTTGTATATTTATTTTCCAAAATTTTTAAATTAAAATTTATTCATCTTTTCTATGAGAGACAGGTACACCTGTTAGGATCCTCTTGCAATGGCCCATCCCCAGTCTCAGCAGACCCAGATCATGAACACGTGCCCATAGGCTCAGGGAGGTCCCATAGCATGAATACAAGACTTGTCCCATATGGGTCCAGCTGCCACACCACTGTGCCTCCTGGTGTGTATATTTCTTTTGTTATGTGTATGTACAAGTTTTTCTCCTATTTTATTTTTATTAAGTTCATTTTCTTGTTAATAAATTCTAGAGTTCTTGATACTGTTTATCAGATACATGCTTTGCAAATACTTTTTCCTACTCAGTTTTTGCCACTTCAACTTTTTAAATGTTTTTGTTAATATATCTAATTTATTATTTTGAAGAAATCTATATATTGACCTTTTAAAAAATGCTTTTGCTTTTTGTGCCCTCTGAAATCTTTGCTTACCCCAGAGTCATAAATACATTTTACAATAGTTTCTTCTAGAAGACTTACACTTCTAATTTCTATATCTAGGTCCATCTTGAACTAATTTTTGAATATTATAAAAACTGCAGTGGGGCATACAATTGTGTTCTGCATGGACATCAAGTTATTCTTGTCTTGACAGAAAGCCTTTCTTTCCAGTTTTATACAAAAAAAAAAAAAGACTACATATATGCAGTAACTCTGTCACCTCTCTATTTCTCTATTTGTAGATGTTTATACCTGTGCCACTCTCTACTGCTGTCATAATTATGACAATAATTAAGGCATGTAATTTACGACTTAATCAAGTTCTTTTAAGATTGCTTTGTGTACTCCAGACTCTGCATTTTCATATAAAGATCATATCAGGTTATAACTTTCTAAAGAGCCCACAGATACATTAATAAGACAAAAAAAATCCACAGGTCAATTTAGGAAGAATTACTCTTTTAACAAATACTAGGTTCCAATCAATATACATAGATTCTCTTCGTATTAGTTAAGCCTTCTTTAACTTTTTTTTTTTTTGAGAGGTTTTTGCTGTAGGGGGTGTGCACTCGCCAGAGAGACAGAGAGACAGAAAGCGAGAAATCACCCCACAGGACGGATGGCCATGCCACAATCCCTTCTCCTCCATTCTCTTCTCGGGATCTTGGGCATGTACGCACATGTGCCTGGCATGAGTTTAAGCCACTGGGTCTGGGACTCAAACCATGATCAGCTACATGGGAGTTCAGCAACATAGCCATTATGCTAACTGCTGGTCCCTGGTTTTCTTAAGGGGAAGAAAAAAGGGAAATTTACTATAAATATATATTGTACGATTGCTATTGAGTAAAGATCCAGTCTTGGAAAATGGGCTACAATTTAGGTAGTTCCAAGAGGTTAAATAAGAATAAAACTTGGCATTTAGAGAAAATAAAGATGAACTGTTTAGTCCAGATATCACATTAACTATTGGATACTGTACATACATACATTATTTAGAATTCTATAGGGAAGATTTGTCTCTTCACCCTAATCTATATTATTTATTCAATCATTTATTTGCATTAGTATAGTTTAATAAATATTTTATACTCTATGTTATAATACAATACTACTTAATTTATTCTGTTGTCCAAACTGTTTCAGCTTTGACCATTGGGAGCTCTTTCTTTGGCTCCTGTGTCCTTTTGATACATCAGTAACAGCATGCTATTTTTCAGTGCCTCCTTATTTTCTGGCCCTTGGGGATGTTGTAGTCTCCTCTTGTATTTTCTTTTCTGAAGCTGGAGAATTAGCCATTTTTCTATGAAGCGCTGATTCCTTTTATTGGAGAACCGAGTCAGAAACTAAGATTTATGTGGGGGAATGTTTGTTGCTGCTAGACTGTCACTGTTTATAGGTCGTCTCTGTGGTCAGAGCTGTAAATTAATGCATGTATACTAGCCCATGCATACATAACTGTAACTAATGCTGTAACTATTCATCTATGTATCTGTATGTATGTACACAGTTTAAACAATATGTAATTGTGATACATTATACATGTATGTTTATTATATATATGTATATACATATGCCTCACATATGTAATACACACACATGCAAGATCATTTACCCTTCTTGTCCATTAAAAACTTCTGTCTCTGACATTATAAAACCTAAGGATATAGAGCAAATCATCCTCAGTCTTCCGTTTACTATTTGTTCAGTACACACACAACACTGTTAGAATTGTCAACCTGTAAACATACAGAAATAAAATTACTAACTAGAGCACAATGTTTATGTACAATTGATTTGTTTCTAATCTCAGTTTTATTGATACTTTTCATAACCAGATTTTGGTATTACAGTCATGTTTACCTCTCATTTGGGAAGTATTCTGTTCTTTAGTGTTTGAAAAGCTTAATTTGCCATTGGCATTTCTCATTTAAAGATTATTAAATGTTTGACAGAATTCTACAAAGAAAATGTGTTGGGCTGCAGTTTAATATTGGTATAGATTTTGATAATAAATTTAATTTTTATTAAATTTTGGGCCACTCAGACATTTTGTTTTATCTTGTGTAAATTTTATTATTGTGTGTTTCTCAAGGAGTTTCTTTCATCAAAGTTATCATTATGTTTTAGCATTAAATTTTTAGCATGGGGCCAGCAGGTGGCATGGTGGTTAAAGTGCTGGACTCCCACATGGCTGACCATGGTTTGGGTCCTGAACCTGGAGCTCACTTTGTCACTTTCCTTCTCTTTCTGTATCTCTCTGGTAAGCACATGTGCCCTATATAAATTTTTTTAAAATAATAATAAATAAAGTTAAATAATTCTAAAATAATCTTTTAAAAATTTAGCATAAAATTGTTAAAATTGCTTTTTATTATTGCTTTAATATCTCTTCTTCTGTAATAGTTCTACACTTCTTTAATGTGTTTCATTCGTAATTTGCATTCTGTCCTTTTTTCCTTTAGACAACCTAGTTCAGGATTTATTGATTTTGTAAAAACTTTTCATAGAACCAAATTACTGCAGTGTTAATTTTCTCTATCGTTTGTTTCCTAGTTAATTTATTTCTGTTTTTACCTCTATTATTTCTTTTCCATGACAATTTTGATAATTATGTCATGGAAAAGCATACTAAATTTTTAAAAGATTATTTTAGAATTATTTAACTTAAATTTTGCAGTTAAATTCATTTGAAGAAGATGACTCACAACATTTTATTATAATAAATTTTAAAAATATTGTAATGAATAATTAGGTACCATATTTCAGTGTTGGTCTAAAGCCCATTACATAACTTTTTATCTTGACATATAAATTTCATTTATTTATTTTTTAGAAATCTTTGCTATAGGGTGTGTGTACTCACTGAAGAGACAGAGAGACAGAAAGTGAGAAGTCAACCCCCAGGGGGAATGATCACTCTGTAACCCCTTTTCCTGCATTCTCCAGGGATTTGGGGCATATACCCACATAGAGCTGGCATGACTTTTAAACCACTATGTCTGGGACTTGAGCCATAGTTGGCCATGGGGGAATCCAGCAACATAACTGTTATATCATCTGCTGGGCCAGAAATATAAATTTCTTTATTGCACAGTATCTTATTAACTTTTAGGTACACTATTTAATACCTCTGATAGAGTGTGGTGGGAAATTATGACAAAATTGTCCATGTTTTACTTAGAAGAATGCTTTAAGAAATTGCTTTCTTTTCATTTCTTTCACGTACAGAAAGATTTAGTGAAAATGCTACAGAAAGATTCAAAATTCAATAGCAGGTAACATTTAAGATAAAAGGATGAAGACCACAAAAATTTTTCATTTTTTTCTGTAAGAAACTTATTCCAGGAAAATCTGATTTCTGGTCTCACCTCCACTACTAATTATCTAGAAGGGTTTGAAGACACTTTTTGTATATACCCATTATTTCAAAAAGCCTAAAAATGTGTATTGTTCACTACACATTGTATTTATGTATTGAAAAACCACACTGTACTCCATAAATAGGTACAATTGTTATATATCAATTAAAATGAAAATTTAAAAATCTATAAAAAAATCAATTGAGGAGGGTAAAAGTAAAGATATTGGGAGGCTAGAAGACTGGGAGTAAAATGTGAATGAAGACTCTGGTGAGGGGTGTCTGCCTCTCTCTCTCTGAGAAAATCAATAAATGAGCTTAAAAATTAAATGTATTTTATTAGTTGAGTAATGTTGAATTAAAAATTAGGGAATAACAAAGCAGCCATGTTGTTTTGTTCTTGGAAGTAGCAGAAGTACTCAGCAGAGTTCCTCAGTGATTTCCATCAAGATCCACCTTATTTCTTTAAGTAGCTGCACGGGGCCTTCTTTCTTCATTAAAGAAGACATTGCCAGCTCTCCGATATTCATTGTCCACTAGTTGTTCATGAAACACCAGAATATCTACAAATTTGCAAACAAAATAAATAGTAGTACTTTTTGACCAAAGTTTCATTCTAAGAAAAGGGCTACCTGTAAAGGTGAACATGTATACTGTTTCCAATCAACAAATGAAAGCATCACAGCCCGTAATATGCCTCTTATTTGTATTAAATAATAAAAAAAAAACTCAAACCCAACCTCATTGCCCAAATGTTTTGAGGTGTATTTTTTTTTCTTTCTTTTCCTTTTCTGTCCTTTTTTATTTTCCACTTCAAATAGGGTCTTGTCTTGTTTAGCTTTAAATGTCTTTTTTCACATTATATTTAAATTTCAAGCTATTTACAATCTTTATAGGAAGCAGGACATAGCTTTCTGGGAAAAACACATGGAAGATATGTCTTTATTAAGAATAAAACCTCTTGGGACCTGCAGTTGGCATAATGGTTATGTTGCTGGACTCCCAAGTAGTAGACTGTGGTTCATGTCCTGGACCTGGTGGCATAAATTCACGCCAGGCACGTGTGCGTGCATGCCCAAGATCCCAAGAGGAGAATGGAGGAGAAGGGATTGTGGTGTGGCCATCTTCCCTTGGGGGTGATTTCTCGCTTTCTGTCTCTCTGTTTCTCTTTCTGGTGAGCGCACGTGCCCTATAGCAAAAACCTCTCTTAAAAAAAAAAAAAAAAAGAAAAGAAAAAAATGAATAAAACCTTCTCAGGACCAGCAGGTGGCGTAATGGTTATGTCACTGGACTCCTACATAGTTGACCGGTTTGAATCCCAGACCCGGTGGCTTAAAACTCACACTAGGCATGTGTACATGTGTGCTCAAAATCCCAAGAGGAGAAGGGATTGTGATATGGCTATCTCCCCATATTCTGTCTCTCTGTCTCTCTCTGCATCTCTGGCGAGGGCATGCACCATATAGCAAAAACCTCTCCAATAAATAAATAAATAAATAAATACTGTGTGTGTGTGTGTGTGTGTGTGTGTGTGTGTGTGTGTGTGTGTGTATGTGTGTGCCAAAGGAAACAAGTGATAGTTCCTGGAAATTAAGTCTAAAAATAGTAACAATGCTTTATTTCTTTTAGGGAACTGATTGCTAAAGTAACATGAAGGTTTCATGGTAATAAGCAATGAATTCTTTCTAAGTGAACAAAGCAAAGTGGAGGGAGATTCTGAGTTAATGAAAGTGAGACACACTTGATTCTATTATTTACATAAAAGGCTTGATCTGCCTTTCTCCTTTGGCAGAGGCAGAAGTTTTATTGTATAAAGACTTCACATGATCTCCTAACCAGAAAAGAAAGCTAAGGCAAAACTTCAAATTAGATTTAAGAACTGTCAGATTGACTCTACTCTCCTATTTCAACATCTCACTAATCCCATTTCTTTTTTTCCCTATATCCACCTACGTGTATCTTTGACAAAGTACAATTTAAGCATATTTCTTTCTACAACAACCCACATAGATTCATATTTTTATAATTTTAAAGAACAAAAGTTAGAATACCAAGAAAAGTTTTCATAATTGTTGAGTATATTGTATTAGATAGGGAGAATATTTCTTTGATGTAGCTTTCTATTTTTTATGATGTGTTATATTTATGTCCTTATTCAAACCAGAAGAGAAAATAATATGCTTGCAAGAACACAGTTTTTTAATCATTTAATCACAGATTTTAGTTTAAAATAATAACAAATTCCATTAGCAAATATAAGTACTAGCAATATTTACCAGCATTGGCATTATAAAATTTGTCCTGTTTTTTCAAAAGACAGTCAAAAGTAAAACATTTCCAAGTTACGAAAGAATCATTGAAAAAAAGATTATCTTCCCAATGAGGCCCCTTTGAAAAAGCCAAAACTTATAATAGATTATAATTATTCTATTTAAAAAGTGGATCACGGTATTATTTAAATGGAAGTCACACTAATATTGATATGTGCAACATGTTCTAAAATTTAACATGGGTATTCGTGTCTGGACATGAGAATAGGGCCACCAGAAATAGTAAGACTGATGAACTAGATGTGGATAAAATTAAAGGTAAAGCCATTTAGACTTAGATCTAATATTGACCAAGAGAAGAATCTGGGAAACTGTATTTCCATGAATTATCTTAAATCCTACCATTCTCAAAAAAATTTCCCTGGCTTTATTCACACTATGTGAAAGATTCCACCTAGTTGTGAGTATAGTTAAGTTATAAAAAATAATAGCTAGTGCATTTCTTCAGGAAATCTATAGGGTCTCCTTTTTCTGGTTCATATCTTTAAAAATTTATTTTACTAAAAATTAAATATCAAACTACCTAAACTGTACTTTTTTTTTTTTTTTAGTGAGAGAGAGGTTTTTGCTACAGAGTGCATGCACACGCCAGAGAGACAGAATGCAAGAAATCCTCCCCCCAGGGGGGGTGGCCACACCACAATACCTTCTCCATTCTCCTCTTGGGATTTTGAGCATGCACACACACACTCCCAGTGTGAGTTTTAAGCAGCAGGGTCCAGGTCTTGAACTGCAGTTCGACTATATGGGAATCCAGTGACATAACCATTACACCATCAGCTGGTTTATGTACTTTGGTTCTTAATATTTGTATTTGTACTTAGAGTGGCTCCAAGCCCAACACCCTCCTTAAATCCTTCTCTATCTAATATATTTGAAATGGTATGTATTTTGGGAAAAAGATCTAAATCTTCATTATTCATGTCTCCTATCTTAACCCTCCAAAATTTTTTATTGAAATATTTTCCTCAAAGTGGTATTCCTAGGAAGTGTGGTCTTTGAGCAGATAAGTAATGGGGTTAAGGCTCTTGTAAAATAGACTCAAGGGCACTTATATGTCTCTTTCCTTCTGTGAGGACAGCTTGAAGATCCTATTTATGAACCAGGAAATAGATCCTTACCAAGTACTAAATCTGCCAGCACCTTAATCATGAACTTTCCAGCCTCCAAAATTGTGAAACATTAATTTTTAGTTTATAAGCTATCCACTTACGATAGCAGTCTGAACAGAGTAAGACAGTACTACATACATACGATTTTACAAATAAAGTTCCATCTGGAAAGTGAACTATGCAAGTGGATTCAATGTCATCAAAATTCAATGTAACAAAAAATATTCTTGTAAACAAAGATAAAGGAAGGAGAGTTACATGGTTGTTGATGAGGTTGGAAAGGGCAGGGCACTATAAGCCAAAAAATACAGGCAGTTTCTATGAACTGGAAAAGTCCAAAACCAAGAATTCTGCAGACTCTGCAGAAGGCATGTAGCCTTGCCAATAATGTGACTTTAGCCCATAGAGACTCATTTCAGGCTTCTGACCCTCAGAATTGTAAGATAATAAATTCTCGTTTCAGTCTACTATATTTGTGATAATTTGTTAGAAAAGCAACGTGACATAATACAGGAGATATGAATCAAATACAGAGTGTGGATTTCATTTGGATATTGATTTGAACCAAAGGTGCTAAAATATTTATAAAAACTATCAACAATCTTCCCAGAGGAAATCTACAAGAGATAAGTAGTCTGACAATACACCTTGGTGTGCACACCTTTTCAAACTAACCAATCAGATTCAGCCCCTTGCCAGGTAAGAACAGGCTCAATTCTATTTTTTTTTTTTTGTAGAGTTTTTTTTCCTATAGGGTGTATGTTCTTGCCAGAAAGATAGAGAGACAGAAAGCAAAAAATCACTCCCCCCCCCATGGGGGTTGGCCACACCACAATCCTTTCTCCTCCATTCTCCTCTTGGGATCTTGGGAAAGCATGCACACGCACCCAGAGTGAGTTTAAGCCACTGGGTCTGGGAATCGAACTACAGTTGACTACATGGGAGTCCAATGACTTAGCCATTATGCTAACTGTTGCTCCCAGAACAGGCTCACTTCTATAAGCATGCCTATGAGTGTCAACCAATCTGGTTTATGTCTCAACCAAGTAACATGCTTCTGTAGATTATATCATCCCACTCAAACTGTGCCAAACCATGCTGACCGATTGCACTCTTACCTGACAAAACCAGCAGTCTACTCTGCTAGGTGAGACTGACCAGCCTAATTCTAACTATAATAAGCAATAAAGTCAACCATTTCTTTTTACAGAGCAGTATTTTCATTGTTTTTGACAATACTGAGGTTTCCACAAAGATCACTTTAAAAATCTTTGGTTGGAGTATTTTAGGCACAGAGGACCCACCGGGTACACTTACCAGACTCCACTTGCCTGAACACCATCTGTGTTTTGAAACTGCTGGCAATTAACGGTTTCTACAAAGTTATAACCTTTACCTAGTCTTTGAGTTCTCATTGCTGGATTTATTTTGTTACTCTAAGGTTTGTAACCAAGTAGGTATTTATGTATGGTATTACTTTAAATCATAGAGTAATTAGACCTTCAGCCTTGGTGGCGTACTACAGGTAAGTATTCTTACTAAAAAATCATTAGACCTTGTGTTTTTCAGATGTGACATTTATTAAATATCTTTTTGAAATTAACATGACTATGCCTCTGCTATCTGCTTTTCTTTGACTGTTATTGTTTATATGAACTAAGTCTTATTTTATGTTATTGTTTTGTCCTAGATTGCTTAGTTCTATTGAATTATAGAGTTCTAGAAAATATAGGAGGATGCATAAAATCTATTGTCTCTGATCAAATCTACATTGGCCCTGAAGCTTCATGATAAGAAGTCCATCAGATTGTTATGTTTTGTAAAAATGCTACAGGTCGAACTTTGCTTTGGTCCCACACAAAACTACTTGAGGGCATTCCCTTCTATTAGTTTGTGAGGAAAAGCCTCTTTGCTTAGTTTGTATTCAAGATCAACAGACTGTCAAATTATTTATTGTAAATCCCCTTCCCAGACTTTGCATGTACAGAGGACTCAGGACAATGCTCACTAGCCCAACCTGTTAGCCATCATAGTGACACCTCTTTCTTGTTCGAGTGGGTTTGTTTATGGAAAGTCTCTATCCTCCTCTTACAAGAACTTCTACTGAGGAAATAAATTTGCACTAGAATCCTAATTATTAAACTTTTGGAGTACATGACAAGAAAGAAAAGCTTAGAATAACAACAACCACTATGGGGAAGCTTTGACTTATAAAAATCAATAAATCAAGACAGTTAAACTGACCTCTATAAAAATTAAGAGATACAACATCTGACATTCAGTATCAGCTTCTTTAATTGGTGTGCTGAAGTCTTAGAACATAATTTAACTCCACTAGTGTCACTTTCAAAGATTTTATTTAATCTTCCAAAGCCAATCCTCTTTTTTTCTTTCTTTTTTTCTTTTTTTTTTTCCAACCTTACTTTGTGCTCTGAATGCACTTGCTTCTCTTTAGGGTTTTTGGAAAAAAATTAATTGCTAACTAAAATTGCTGGGTAAAAAACAGCCATATGGAAATTCAGTTAGAACTCTGGCTAAAAACAAATTAGGAGTTATAATGAAGAATGTTCCTAAACATTAAGGAGACCTAGAAATTTGATACAGACAAACCTTGAACAAATTTTGTTAAATGTTTATCTGAACACAGATCTGTAGCAGTCATTTCAATCAACTATAGCCCTTTAATGGAATAGAATGTTTAAAAGTATCAGGGTAGAAAAAAATAAGATTTAAATAATATAACTTTGAAATAGTTTTTATTTTTTCTTTTTTTCTCTCTGTCTCTCTCTGGCAAGCACATGCACCCTATGGAAAAATCTAAAAAGAAAAAGATATACAAGATAAAACATGTCACATATGGGCTAGAACACAGATTAAACTATCTAAAACCTGTTCCATACTGCCATTTCAAAGAAGATATTAGTACTTGATATTTTCTGTATTTCTCAAAAATTCCGAAAGAGCATATACCATAATGCAGATAGAAAATAATACAGCCTTATTAATTATATCAACGTCTAGTATCTACAAGTAATCCTACCTCTTGAACCTCAGATTCTCCAGGTAAAAATTGTAAGTGGCTTAAAAAGCAAGCATATTCATTTATGGAAAGAAAGAGTAAAAATATAGAGATAGAACTTATATAATAAAAAAAATAATTGTTTAGCTGCTTTTTTTACAGAAATAAAAAGGTTAATGGAGGGCTCACTTGTTTTATGTCAAAACTTACCATAAAGCTGCAGTAATCGGAAAAATGTGGTACTGCCATAAGGATGAACATACAGGTCAATGAAATAATTGAGAGTCCAGAAATAAACCTATGCGTCTATGTTCAGTTAATTTTCACTGGCAATAGTAAAACTATTATATAGGAATAAATGGTCTTTTTAATAAGTAGCATTGAGACATTTTGATAGTCACATGCAAAAGAATAAAGGGTCTACCCTTACTTCATACTGTGTGTAAAAGTCAACTCAAAATTTATGAATACCTAATTGTAAAGCTAAAATTATGAAACTCTTAGGAAAACATTATGATAAATATTCACAACCTGGGGTTTGACAGAGGATCCTTAGATATATCAGAAAACAAAAATAAAAATGAAAACAAAAAATTATGAGCAACGAAAAATAATTGCTGGTCCTGTGTAGCTAGTGCATAAGGGAGCTTAATCCCACATGGTCCATCACAGTTTCAATCCCAACCTGGCAGCTTGAAAAGCATGCCAAGTGCATGTGCGTTTATGCTCCAAATTCCAAAAGGATGGAGAAATAGAGAAAAGATTGCAGTATGACCATGCTTCATTTCAGGGTGTTTTCTCCATTTCCCTCTCTCTTTGTCTCTCCATCTCTCTGGTGAGTACACATGCAATTGGCAATTAAAAATAAAAATAGTAAATAATCACATTAGAGTTCATAGAAATTTAAAAGTTTTGTGCATTAAAGGAAACTAGAAGGAAAGTTAAAAGACAACCAACAAAATGGGAGAAACTATTTTAAATGATATATTTGATAAAGGTTGAGTATTGATAATACAGTTTAAAAATACTTAGAACTGAATAACAAATGATCCAGTTAAAAAACAGACAAAGGATACATGCCAATGTTTTTCATTTTTTTCTTTTTCTTTTTCTTGAGGGGTTTTGCACTAGCCAGAAAGACAGAAAGAGACAGAGAGACAGAAAACAAGAAATCACCACCACCACCACCCCCCCAGGGGAGTGGCCACTCCACAGTCCTACTCTTGGGATCTTGGGCATGCACGCACACATGCCCAGCATGAGTTTAAGCTACCAGGTACGGGACTCAAACCATGGTCGACTACATAGGAGCACTGACATAGCCATTATGCCATCTGCTGGTCCTATATGTCAATATTTTTCTAAAAGAGTTATGCATACAAAATGTGACAGTAAGCACATTTTCATGTGCTTTCATAAGCATATTCACTGAACATTTTTAGCCGTTGAAACTCCACATCGAGGGTGTACATGTGGTGAGGGCTGAGCTGTGTAGGTGCAGTATTCAGTTCACAAATTTCTCGCTTCAAAGTGAAGCATAAGTGTATAAGTAAGGTCTAGATTCAGAGGAAGAAGAGATGGTAAAGAGCTTCCCAGCCTGGCTGAACCTGTGGCAGCCTATGAAGTCCAGTGAAGAACACTCTCAACAAGAGAAACCACCAAATGACACTCAGATTATTAAACCTGGAGAAGAAGATAAAAAAACTAGTGGTAACTGGTGAAGAATTTGAACTGGAAGGCAATTGTCAGGACACAGATCTGGAAAAGACTGAAGATGAGCATGGAGGTAGGCCTGATGTGAAAGACTACCTAAACATGTGTGTGCTAAAATTTCTGAAGTCATTAATTAAGAAGGTGAGAAGCTGAAACACACTTGCTACTGTTATGTGGAAAATATAACTTGTTACTTTTTTTCCCATAAAGTTATGTAGTTTTTTCTGGAAAAAAAAAGAAAAAGAAAGGAAGAGAAAGAAAGGAGAAACAAAATACAAATCAAAATCACAATGAAATGTGGAAAATAACAAGTGTTAGTGATATTGTAGAGAAATTGGAATCCTTATACATTGCTACTGAAGAAGTAAAATTATGCAACTGCTCTAGAACACAATTTGTTGGTTTCTCGATAAGCTAAACATACGGTTATCACATGATCCAACTAATTTATTCCTTTATTATATACCCAAAATAATTGTAACAGAGGCTCAAACACATACTCATAAATAAATGGTCACAGCAATACTATGTACAATAGTGTCACCTGTTAAATTTTACAAAGTGTCAGCGATGCCCTCTATGTCTATCAAGTTATGTCTGATTTATTGTTTGCCATGTGCATATTATGTTTTATTTGTTTTTATTTTATTCTCTTGCAGTATGTCAAAACATGGTAGTTGGTGGTGGTAGTTACGGCTATTCATTGGAAAAGCTGTTTTCAATAAACTAGCCTCACATTATTACAGAGAGGAAAATTTATTTTTATAGCACTTTTGGGGGAGGATACACTTCATACTCAGGTTAGATTTTAAGATAGCACTCTGTTTTTTAATTTTTATGTGAGAAAGAGCATGTGGAAACTAAAAAAAGATGGGTTGGAAGGCAAGAAAAACTACAGGTATGCTGCACTGTTAAGGCACGCTTTTTTAGCCTGAGAAAAAAAGTTGAAACATAAGTAAGTCATGGCTGTAATTACATATCTTAAGTAAACAGATACATTTTATTAAAAAAATAATCTGTTATTTAGCATCTTATGATTTGAGAAGGTTGACAATTCCTAAATATTAATCTCGAATTCTATATCGATCCTTGCTCAGACATGATGACAGAAAACATTTTTTGAAAATGTTTATTTCATCTAATTGTCATAGTTGCTATATCAAAACAATCAAATTAAATATTCTTTATTTCAATAATTGATTCAATCTCTTGAGTTTAATATGCAAAACAATGAACACATGAGGTCACTGAAATCCTGAAGATGCATTTTTAAATGGGTTTCAGAATTAAACAGGTGACTAACTCCTTAAGGTAACTACATGAATAGGGAAGAAAGCATACAGAGATCTCTTCTTGTAATAGAAGCCCAATGTGACAACCTTCAGCATTTTCTGTTCATTACGGTATGCTGAGCTTACTGCAGCCAATTTTTAGTGTTTCTGTGTTTGTGTTGTTGCAATTCATCAGCTCTGACCTACTTTTATCCAATGATTGTGAGTCCTGTATTTATGTGGTTGAAAATTATTGACAAGATTCTTCTGGGATTCTTCACAATTTTTTTAACCCTTCTGAGCACCATTGGCAGTTTTGGAAAAGTCTGATTTCTAGCAGTAGCCTAGTCTCATAAAAGGTGTGACCAAGAAAAAAGGTATCTTTCATCATTGTGTTATTGAATTCTGTAGCAGCTTCTGCATCTTGACTGTAGCTTCATTTCAATTTTTTCAATTTATTTTAAAACCTGTTTTTGCCATAGTGTGCATGCGCTCACTGGAGAGTCAGAGAAAAACAGTGTGAGAGAAATGAGGAATTACTGTCTCCCAGGGAAATGGCCATGCTGCAATCCTGTTTCCTCCCTTCTTCTTCTGGGATTTTGGGCATGTGTGAGCACACAGCAAGCCTGAGTTTCAAGCTGCCAGGTGGGACTCAAATTGTCAGTCATGTGGAAGTTCAGTGCATTAAACAATATTCCACCTGCTAGCTCCCATTTAAATTTATTTTAAAAGCCTACAAATACAAATTCAGACTTACATCATTCTACTCATTTAGTGGAATCAGTCAGTTTATTTAATTGATATGTCAATTCAATTAAAATTCTAGATTAGAGACTGCTTAGGAAAATTCAGTATGGTGGGTCCAACAGTTGGCATGATAGCTATGTCACCGAACTCCCATGTAGTCAACTACGGTTCTAGTCTTGGATCTGGTGGCTTAAACTCAATGCTGGGTACGTGGGCATACGTGCTCAAGATCCCCAGAGGAGAATGGAGGGGAAGGAATTGTGGCATGGCCATCTCCCCTGGGGGTTGATTTCTTGCTTTCTGTCTCTGTCTCTGTCTGTCTTTCTGGCGAGCACACACACCCTGTAGCAAAAACCCAAAAACCTCTCAAAAAAAAAAGAAGAAAAATTAAGTATGGTGAAACGGAAGAGAGAAATATTGAACTACATTGGGAGCCAGAAGTTAGCGTAATGGCGATGTCGCTGGACTCCCACGTAGTCGACTGTGGTTCACATCCCGGACCCAGTGGCTTAAAAAACTCACACCGGGCGCGTGTGAGTGCGTGCCGAAGATCCTGAGAGGAGAATGGAGGAGAAGGGATTGCGGCGTGACTATCCCCCCTGGGGGGTGATTTCTCGCTTTCTGTCTCTCTGTCTCTCTCTGTCTGGCGAGCGCATGCGCCCTATAGTGAAAACCTCTCCGAAGGGGGAAAAAAATATTGAACTACATTAAGAAGAATTCCAAAGGTCAGTTAAAACTACATCAATATTGGTGACTTTTAGAAGATTTTAGATTTCTATCATTTGGGTTCTCTCTTTACCTATAAGCAATACAAGGTCCAGAACCATACATATTTCAATATGTATTCTCTAACACCTTCAGAAGAATTCAATGAACACTTGCTAACTGGCAAGTGAGAGTGAGCAATGATGTCTAAAGAGAAGGCAAAATGAGTACACCTTGAAGCAAGAAATCGAAATTTTGAAGATAATGAAAAATAGAAAAAAGAAAGCTAGACAGATTCATCTTACATTTACCATGATCATCTCTATTCTGCAAAAATCAAATGTTTCATTTATGGGAAATCTTTTAATGATAAATGGCAAAGACCTTAGTTTGTCTCTGAAAAGATTCACTTCTAGTTTGCTGTTTTATTATCTGTACTTCAAACTGAGTAACACTTTGTGATCATGGATTTTGGTGCAAGTGCTATGTGTCAATATGAACTCTTAAAAAATATCAACAACTCATTCATTCATCAAGTGTTCGGTTTTTTCCATGCTAGAAACTATGCCAAACATAGTAATAAATAAAACATGGTCTTTGGTCTCAGTAAATGTATGTAGCAATCTATATATGCATATTTATATTTCATCCTCTTCCAAAAGATATTTAAAGTGACATTTAGATAGACATGCGAAATATACTTTCTTCCATGTATTGTTGTTGGAAAAGACATGACATGTTTTTCTAGGCAAAAAATGCATCACTACTTTTCTGACAACCAATATAAGTGAAAAAGGTGTTAATAATTGGTTAGCTGTTATAGTTATGATTAAGCTACATGTAGTTTTTTTGTTGTTGTTTTAAGAGAGATTATTTTGCTATAGGGTATGTGCTCACCAGAAAGACAGAAAGTGAGAAATCACTCCCTGGGAAGAATGGGCACACCCCAATCCCTTCTCCTCCATTCTCCTCTCAGGATTTTAGGCACACACACACGTGCTCCCAGTGTGAGTGTTAAGCTGCCAGGTCCAGGCCTTGAACCATGGTCGATCACATGAATGTCCAGTAACATAACCATTACACCATTTGCTAGTCCCAAGCTACATGTAGTTTTAAAAGAACCTTGCATATGCATAAGTGCTTATGTATGTGGAAACATACATGAGCCTATTGTACATGTACTTTATAATAATATTCATATATGTACGATGATGTCTATTTTCAGATAAATCAATATATTTCTATGCAACCAAAGTAAACTCCACTAATCACAAAAATATAATTGCTAATAAAAGCCAATATGATCTCTGCCCTCACAAAACTTCAGTGCTTGGCTCTTGGAGCCAAATAGGTTGCCCAAGACAAAGATTTAAGAGCTCCTTCTGTCTTTCAATCCTGTGAGTGAAAGATAAATCAGGGTGATGTTTGGTTAAAGTGCTACTCATAATGGTGAGATTGCTGAGAGTAAATGTAAGCAACATTTAGGATGCATCTAAATTTTTAAAAATTCTCTGTTTAAATGATATTTTACTATATAGATTATTCATATATAAAGGTCACATAAACTTGTGTTTTAGATAAGCTGCTATTTGAATATGAAAAGGCAATGAAAATTTAAATCCATATTATTATGTATTTCAGTTATCTTATTTTTGGGGGGAAGCTCATTTGTGTTATAAACTGCGATGTGGCAGCCATTATTGGCTAAGAGAAAAGATTCTCCAGAAGGCTCTGTCCTACTTTACCTCATACTTAGCAGGAACCAAAATCAGTTCAATCCATTCAAATAAGGACACTCACATAGCCTTGATACCTAGTCGTAACAGTAACGTAATTTGAGTGAAACAAACAAAATGATGCATTGATTACAATGAGCATATTTTAAGTGTTTTTACAGTGAAAGGCAGAGGCAAATTATTTATATTTGAGGAAATATTGTATTTAATCTCAAATCACAACTAATAGCAGTAGTTCTTTTTAAAGGGCATAAATTATTCAAATTTAGGTATTCAGTAAATACTTATTACAGAAGTTATAACTGAGAAAATGAGTACCTTCTTAGTATTACCTGAAATGCTCACAGCAATGTCTCTACAGTTACAGGAACCACTCCATCTGACTGTGGGCTACCAACAGCCTGTCCCTTACGTTAACATAATTTCATTCGAATAGCCAAAGAAACTGTGGGATCTACTCAAACAATTTGTAGTTTCTGGGGGATAAAAGAGCAAGGTTCATTAAAGAAAACATTGTATAAGTTCAGCTGCTCCATTCTAGGTATATCAAAAATTAGAGTACCCTAAACATTTCCCATGTTTAAGGTCATGCTTTGATCTTAAAAGAATTATGTTGGGGGCCAGCAGGTGGCGTGGTGGTTAAAGTACTGGACTCCCTCATGGTTGAACATGGTTCAAGTCCTGGACCTAGCAGCTTGAAAATCATGTGGGCACATGGCGTGCATGCCCAAAATTCCAGAAGGCGAATGGAGGAAAGGGGATTGTGGTATGGTCATCCCCCGGAGGGTGATTTCTCACTTTTTGTCTCTCCCTCTGTTGAGCACACATGTCCTATAGTGAAACTAAAGAAGTAGAAAATAAATAAAATTAAGTAAGAGAGCTAATGACCTTTAAAAAAAAGAAGTATGTTAAGATGGTGAATTCACAAAAATAAATCATAGCATTTTAGTGACATGAATAAAGATATCCAATATTCTTGTGTGTGTGTGTGTGTGTGTGTGGGTGGGTGGGTGTGTGTATGTGTGTGTCTTTTGGGGTGAGGATCAACAGGAGAAAATGGGTGAGAAATGGCCCTTTATTTTATAAATTAGGATATGCATGACTATGAAAAGAAAGGTAGAAAAAAGGAAAAACCATGAAATCATGTATGTAGGAATACTTTCTATACAGTGAACTATAAAGCAGAGTAGACATGGATTTGAGAATCTGGAACTTCATTTCCATAGATAGATCTACCATTTCATCACTTTGAAATCTTTTATGATACACTCCCGCCTCCACCACTATCAGTAGTGGTAAACATACCCCAGTTTGAAGATTGCTACTGCACTATAAAAATTAGTTTTGCTATCCTGTTATCACTGAACTATGGAATCCTGATTGTATATAACTACAGTGTTCGTCAAATTTAAAAAAGAAATTAGTATAGGGTTAATTATTTCAATTATAATGTTTGAAATATTAAAAATTGGGAGAAGAAATTTGTTACAAGTAAGCATAAATTAGACTAACATCCTCACCTAATCAAATTGCTCACAAATCAAAGAGGTTGTGAGGAAAAAGAAACATTTGACTACTTGACACACCAAAATAATTAGACCTGGTATCATTTTTTTTAAAGTGTAAAACCCCAGATCCAATTCGTATACTCTAAATATCTTAAATAGGCACTAAATTTAAGTTATAAAAATGAATTTATTACTGCTTTTATTATTTTTTACATTTAACCACTATACACCTTTACAGTGGAATTTATTACTGTTTTTAGAAGCTAAGACATTCTTCAGTAACGTAGAAGCAAAATATGTTACCTATAATTCCAGTCCATTTCAACAAGATATAGGTTAAGATCAGTCATCGTGCAGATAAAATGTTTACACTTTAAAATATAATGATAATTTAAAAATAATTTTGGATGACCTCTTAGTAGTTTATCAGTATTAAAACTCTAGAAGCATACTAACATGGAGTTTAAACAATCTTAGTTGTTTTGAGTCATCATAAACAATGTATAGTTTTGTGGTGACTTTAAGCACATAAAAGTAACATAGTCTCTGGATGATAGTTGACTCAGAAAAAAAGGACAGAAGTTTTAGAGTCAGACTTAAAAATACTTAATCAGGAATCTACTAAATCGGGGATATTTTAGTTGGAAAAGGCTGTATCCTCACTGATCTAGCTTAAGGTTTGCATAGCGTCCAAGGACATCATGTGAAATAGAATAGAAGCTAGAAGCTTAAATGATCCCTTTGGAGTTCTCTTTCTAACTCTAGGTGCCAACTATATAAATTGGGCCCATACCACCTCACTGCACGTTGGCCTTTTCCATTACACAGGACATAGAGCTGAGGGCAGCCTCAGAGCTGTATTTCACCAGGCAACAATCAGACACTAAGCCTATGAAGGGTATCCATGTAGGAGATATATCCACCTTGGTCTCATCATTTAACAGATAATATTATGATACTGCTTGTGTCGTATGACAAGAGATTGACAAGATCATGACTAAAGAAAGTAAAGGTCCTGGGCAGGCTGATTAGTAAATCCTTTATATACACTCTCAGTGTCCTGGCTTTCCATTCATAACAACTCAAGGATGAGAATATCTACTTTACTGTGTTGTAGTCAAATTAGAGAAAATAACATGTGAAATACCTGGAATATTATGTATTCTCGATACAGGGTAGCTACATTATTATTATTATACGGGATTTTTACAATGTATTGAATGACTATTTGATGTTTTGTTTTCCATATCAGTAAATTTAAACTCATACAAACCTCATAAGAGTTTTTTGTTCCGGGTATTTATAGTGTGTTTTTTGTTTTGTTTTTTGTTTGTTTGTTTGGTTTTTGTTTTATTTTTTTTCAGAGAGAGATTTTTGCTATAGGGCAGGTGGTGCATTTGCTAGAGAGACAGAAAGTGAGAAATCACCCACCTCGCCAGAGGGTGGCCACTTGAGAAATATTTCTCCTCTTGGGATTTTGGGCACTCACACACACATGCCCAGCTTGAGTTTCAAGTCAATAGGTCTGGGACTCAAACCATGGTCAACTATGTGGGAGTTCAATGACGTAGCCATTAGACTATCTGCTGGTCCCTTTTCTTTTTTTAAGAACTAGTTCAATTTTATTTATTATAATTATTATTTTAAAATTTGCTGTAGGGCACTTGCTTATCAGAGAGAGAGAGTGAGACAGAGAAAGAGAGAGAGCAAGAGAGAGAGAGAAAGCAAACCCTAGCAGGTCCAGAACTCAAACTCTGCATCTTGAAAGAGTTTGGACCTCATAGATAATCTATGGTAAGCAGAAAAATGAGGCCCCTGATAAATCTTCTAGTTCTAATCTAATCTACATTTACTACTCTATGAAAAATAACGTCTGAATTAAATCATCCTGACTATAGTTTCAGAAGGAATATTTCTTACGAGCATTATGGAAATCAAGTTCTCCTCTGAGCTTATCTCCAATTTTCCAAATCTGTTTCTGTGCATCCAACAGCACAAGAACTCACTCTTGCAGGGAAAATACAAGTCACTAAGTGACACCTAAATGTTAACCAGTGACACGTGAGTTGGAGGCAGCTTTGGTCTTGTCTGCATTCCCCAAAGGAGAATTCTCTGTATTTCGCCTAAAGAATTAACTTGCACTCAGTTAACCAAAAGGGTAAGAAGTATTGGACAATTGACATAAAACAACAAAAGTCTTTGTATATTTATCTATGTAAATATTTAGATGTAATGAATATATATTTGTACATTTTTTTTTTGGAGAAGTTGTTGCTATATGGCGCGTGTGGTTGCCAGAAAGACAGAGAGAGACAGAGAGACAGAAAGCGAGAAATCACCCCCCAGGGGGGATGGCCACACCACAATCCTTTCTTCATTCTCTTCTTGGGATCTTGGGCACGCACGCACATGCGCGCGGCGTGAGTTTAAGACACCGGGTCTGGGAGTCAAACCATGATTGGCCACGTGGGAGTCCAATGATATAGCCATTACGCCATTTGCTGGTCCCTGTATTTATATTTTTAATGATATATTGTATGCCAAGCCTGACTGTTCCTCTAGACAGTTTATTCCTGAGGTAGTCACACATATCTTACAGATCCAAAGGGGAATTTTATCATTCTCTTTATGTTAGAGTCTTTCTGAAAGAAAAATATTATGGACTGAATGCCTATATCCTCCTCAAATTTATACCTTGAAATCAACCCTCCAACATGAGAGTATTTGGAGGTGGCACCTTTGGGAGGCATTTAGGTCATAAGGCAGAACACTCATGTATGCAGAAATCATTTCATAAAATGAAGCCGAAGTTACTTCAAAGATGAAGCCAGAGAGCTGTCGAAAAGCTCTGTTGTCTAGAGAATACATAAAATCATCTTGTACAAAATAATCATGTACATGACGTTGCCAGAAATAGAGACAGAAAAGGCCTTTCCTATGCAGCTTCAGATGGAAGTAAGAAACATGTTATTGGACACCAAGAAACAACAATGTTTGCTATAAACTGTCAAAGAACTTGTGTAAATTGCATTCCATTGTAGTGTTTTACAGAAGGTAAAACTCATGCGCATAAAATTAGAGACTTACTCAAAGAGATTTCTAAGCCACATGTTAGAACCCTTGGATGGGACCTCTGCTGTCAAAGCTGCCAAGGTGGGTTAGCCAATGGGTCCAGAAGGTGGGACCATGACCCCTCCCCCCAAGTCTAGAGGGCAGAGCATGGAGCTAAAGATTGTTCTCCAGGTTTATGGTTTAATAGAGTTTGCTCTGTTAGATTTGGGATTTATTTTAGGACCTGTCACTCATTTCTTCCCCCTCCCATGTCCACCTTTGGGAAAGGAATATCTCTCCTACGCCTGTCCCACTATTGCATTTTGGAAACACATGTTTGATTTCTCAAGTTCACAGCTGGAGAGAAATCTCACATCAATTTACTCCAAGTAACACCCTTGGCCGATTTAGATGATCTTTAGTTGAGACTTTGGACTTGAGACTTTAGAGTTGATGCTGGAATAAGTTAAGACTTTTAAGGATACTGGAATGCAGAGATGTATTTTTTTACATGAGAATAACATGAATTTGGGGGAGCCAAGGTTGAAGTATTATGCACTGAATGAGTGTGTCCTTTCTAAATTTGTTTAAATCTAATACCCAGTGTGATGATATCATAACAGGGGTCTTTTGCTGATACTTAGGCAATCAGGGTGGAATTTTCATGAGTGAGATTAGTATTCTTGTAAGAAAAAGTCAGAGAGCTAGCTTACTCTCTTTCTGCTGGGTGAGGATACAAGAAGTCAGCAGCCCAGAAGCCAAAATAGGTCCCTCGCCAGAACCAGACCATGCTGGCACCCTAACCTGGGACTTCCAGGCCAGAACTGTGAGACATAATTTTCTTTTTGTTTAGAAACATCCCAGTTTAAGACATTTTGTTATGATACTCAGAGTAAGAAAGAAGGAATGAGACATTGGGAAATTCATGGGAAACTTTTATAATACTGTATTAATAAAACTTGTTCAGCTGAAAATAGTAGAATACCAATTTAGCTTAAAATAAGAAGGTTATTGGTTGCCTGCTGTAAGAAGAAAATCTGAAGGAAGGCGTTGGCGTCAGGTGTGGCTGAGCACTGAGGTTCCAACCAGAACAGTAAGTATATGGCTCCCTTAGCAACTCGGCCTAACATGTGGTGACATTGTTCTCAGACAGGCTAACACATGGTGACATCGTTCCCAGACAGGCTCTCTCCTCGGGTGGCAGAGGAGGCCCCAGCAGGTCTAGGTTTTCACGTTCCTCAATTACCATTGCTAGGGAAAGTGAGCTTCTTTTCTAAGCTCTTTGTCCGAAAGTCCAAGTAAAATTACAATTAGCCGGTCTTTGCTTGTGTGAGCACCCCATGGTAGAAGTATACGGGCTCTCACAGGCAAGAAAAAATTGATCCAAGAATAATTTCCGAAAGGCGAACCAACAGATGCCTGCTACAAATGTTCAGCCTGTCTCCTTCACAATCACAGTGTGCAGAAAGAGGGGTTATTTTAATGGCAGAAAGTTCAGCTTCATAGAGAGAAGAGACCACTGCTGTGCAGTGAGCTCATCAGTATTCTGGACTCTCTCTCCTCTCCTTAACCTCTTGTTAACCTGTCTCCATCACTAGACTACAAATTTACTCTGTGCAAGGATTCTGAATATTTAGCCTCAGTCCAGTGACTAAGTTAACATTTAATACTTAATCCAAATTAAATATGTAAGACATATCAGAGCTTGTTACCACATTATAGATATAGACACCATCATATTGTTCCAGAATTGAAGCTCCAAATATTTTGCCCAAAACATTATTCAACTATTATTTTTGTTATCAATCATAAGCCATTTGATTTGTTTTTGACTGTATTGATTTCCAAATGCTTTCACATTCTTAATCTCTTTTGAATTCTGGTGTGTATCACAGGGTCAGAGGTAATATACCTACCTAGGGGTTTATTATTATGTGTCAGAACTGCTTCCAGGTTCACATCTGCTGGCTTTCTGCTCGTATTTATTCCTCCTAGCTGTGTTGAATTCTTCTACATCATGTGTAGGATGTGACAGCACAGAAACCTGTGATCATTGAAAAGTGACATAGGATTTGCAGTAGGGGAAATGGGCAGAAAAGAAAAGCCATATAACAAAGCCAATGTAATAGAGTCGACCGTAATATTTAAAATAAGCAATGTCTTTTTTTTTTTTTTTGAGAGGTTTTCGCTATAGGGCGGGTGGGCTCGCCAGACAGACAGAGACAGACATAGAGACAGAAAGCAAGAAATCACCCCCCCAGGGGGGATGGTCACGCCGCAATCCCTTCTCCTCCGTTCTCCTCTCGGGATCTTGGGCATGCACGCACACGCACCCGGCGTGAGTTTTAAGCCACCAGGTCCAGGACGTGAACCGCGGACGACTACGTGGGAGTCCAGTGACATAGCCATTACGCTAACTGCTGGTTCCAAAATAAGCAATGTCTTTAAACAGTATTAAACATTTAAAATAAACAGCAACAACAATAAAACAGAATTTTGGACCAAATCAATAAGTTCACATTACTATTTCACTAAGTCTTGGTACTTGCTGATCATGTGCCTTAACCATTTTGCCACCTGGCTGGCCCTGGAGCAGAAATTTTAAAAACAATGATAAAGAGGGACCAGCAGATGGTGTGATGATTGTGTCGCTGGACTCCCACGTAGTTGACTGTGGTTCAAGTCCCAGACCCAGTGGCTTAAAAACTCACACCAGGCACATGTGCATGCATGCCCAAAATCTCAAGAGAATGGAGGAGAATCGATTGTAGCATGGCCATCCCCCCCGCCCCAGGGGTGATTTCTTGCTTTTTGTCTCTCCATCTCTCTCCATCTCTTTGGCAAGTACACACAACTTACAGCGAAAATCTCTAAAACAAAGTCAATGATAAAGAAACAATCTTGAAATCAGGAAGTCATCACTTACAGAGACCCACAATAAGATTAACAATGGATTTTTCAGCACCAACAACGGAGGGGAAAGGCAGAGAAATGACATCAGTCATATGCTGCACAGTGTCACGT
Organism: Tupaia belangeri chinensis; assembly: GCF_000334495.1. Classification (NCBI taxonomy): domain Eukaryota; kingdom Metazoa; phylum Chordata; class Mammalia; order Scandentia; family Tupaiidae; genus Tupaia; species Tupaia belangeri. Next base: position 765,489 of record NW_006159448.1, on the reverse strand, counting down.
CAGGCTGACTGTGAACTACATAATCGATGATGGTCCAAAAGAGGATACAGCTGTACCACAGAATTGACAACACCCAAGGATGAAAATATTCTTGTAATGCTTCATGGTTGACTCAAAGCCTAATAATAAAATGCTATGAATATTTATACAACACTAGGCTTAGAAACCTACATATTCATGTGGGCATGAGAGAAGCAAAGAGCCCTAACACTGAATTATATGTATACACTTAACGAATTTTCTAGAGCAAGAACGTGTATCTCTCAAACAAGCTCAAAGGAATATAAATTAAGAACAACTAATTTATGGCCAGCAGGTGTCATGGTGGTTAAGGTGCTGGACTCCTACATGGCCAACCATGGTTTGAGTCCCAGACCCAGTAACTTGAAAATCATTCTGGACGTGTGTGTGTGTGTGTGTGTGTGTGTGTGTGTGTGTGTGCGCCCAAAATCCCAGGAGGAGAAGGAAGGAAAAGGGATTATGGTATGACCACATCTCTTGGGGGTGGGAGGAGGCGGGGGTGGTGATTTCTCACTTTCCCTCTCACCAGCTCTCCCTGGCCAGTACAGTACATGTACCCTATGGCAAAAACCTTAAAAAAAAAAAAAAAAGCTGATGTACTTTTACTTCTAGTAACGTACCTATCACAAAATGCTTGAATACTAAATAGCTTTAACCAGCTAAGCACACTTAGTAACTCTGTGCTGTATCTAATATTAAAATACATTTATTTTAACATAAAATATTAGATTCCTATTTTTTTTCATTTCCTGATGAATAAGCTTTCATTTATCTGAACTGAATTACATTCTAAAATTTTTTTAGATTACGCAAAAAGAAAAACCCTTGCAATCTTTCCATTCATACTAAAATTAGTAAATACTCCCAGTTGTACCCTGTATCATATTAGGCCCAGAGAACAGAGTTGAAACGAAATCAATTTCTATGGTAATTCTATCAGTTTCTTCTCACTGGGGCACACGGCAGTGTCGGCTGACAACCGGCTGCTCTACCTGCGATAAAGCCTCTCTGACCATCACGGTCTGTCTTTTTTTTTTTTTTTTTTTTTTTTTATTTTATTTTTTTTTTTTTTTTTTTTAATCTGAACTCTTAAAGAAAACTTCTCTGTTGGCAATAAATCATTTTCTGCCCAATGCCATGACATATCTCCTAGAAGAGGGCCTCATGCTATCCAAACTAAACCAACTGGAGAGCATGTTATTATTTCTGTTGTATTGGTGTGCCACGAGTAATAACAAAACTTTAAAATTGTAGGAAGACCTTTTCTAGCCTTGACTAGATAATCAATACTCCTCTAGAAAATGTGCTTTCTATGGCATGAAGTGACTATTTGTTTCTAAATGAGGCTGGGGTCCTTTCACATGTGGAAAGAGCCACCCTTCACAAAAGAAATTCACTCATATGCAAAATGAGTTAAAAGAATTAATTAAATAATTAGTTAAGGATTGACTCTGTAGCAAAGTGGTTGAGAGCTGGATCCCACATAACCAACCACAGTTCAAATTCCAACGCTGGCAGCTTCAAAAACACATTAGGTATATGGGTATGTGCTCCAAGTCCTGATGAGATGAAGAAATAAATGATTGAAGGGTGCCCACACTCTACTGAGGGGCGCTTTCTGTCTCTCTCTGTGTCTCTCTCTGGTGAGCATATGCGCTCTTTGGCAATGAAAATTTAAAAACTTTAAAAACCAATTAGTTAAAAGAAAGGCAATGGTAAGTGATTATCCTTTAACTAAAATATGACTTAATTATAAAAGCATTTCAACAAGTATGTTCTGTCCATGCCATCCCTCACTTTTTCCCCTTAGATTTGGTTTCAATCTCCTACTACAAAATATATTCAGGTTAGAAATCGAATGGGTGACGTCAATTATTATTAGCTGGAACATTTCCTACTTCAGAAATGTGTTTCCTAGGACCAGACAGATAGTAGCCCAGCAGTACAACATGATGCTCTACGAGGCTGTCCCACATGGGAAGGTTCCTGATTCAAGTACGGAAACCTCCCTGAGAACACCAGGCCAGGCACACTCGTGCCTATAATCTAAGCCTGACTGAAGGCTGGTGGTAGATGACATCATAACCCTGGGGTTCTCTCTCTCTCTCTGTCTCTTGTTGTGTTTTTCTCTTTCTCTCCCACTCATGAAAGAAAGAAATAATTAACTTTAAACAAGTTTTTCTGTAAAGTTATCTGTTGGAAATGAAAAAAAAAAAACCTGCTGTAAACATTCAAAAAATTTTTAATTAAAAAATGATTTAACTTTGAGAACCAGCAGTTAGCGTAATGGCTATGGCACTGGACTCCCACGTAGTCGACTGCGATTCGCGTCCCGGACCCGGTGGCTTAAAACTCACGCCGGGCGTGTGTGTGTGCGTGCCCAAGATCCCAAGAGGAGAACGGAGGAGAAGGGATTGCGGCGTGACCATCCCCCCTGGGGGGGTGATTTTTCGCTTTCTGTCTCTAATGTCTCTCTCTGTCTGGTGAGCGCACGCACCCTATAGCAAAAATCTCTCCAAAAGGAAAAAGAAAAGATTTAACTTTTAAATATATTTTAAATAAACTTTCACAGTTTTTGATTAAAAATTTCCCTGGTGGGGGGTCAGCAGGTGGCGTGGTGGTTAAGGCACTGGACTCCCACGTGGCTGACTGCAGTTCGAGTCCTGGACCTGGGAACTTGCTTTCTCACTTTCCCTTCCTCTCTCTCTCTTACTCTGTCCCTCTCTGGTCAAATTAAAATAAATAAATAAAATAAAGTTAAATAAAATAGCTCTTTAAAAATTTTCCTTCACTTATAACATTAGTTTATACCCAGCCTGTTTATTTCAAAAGATTATTTAGTAATTAAATAGGAAAAAAGCAACTCATTGCCTTGAAACTGTGATGTCTTATTCATATGTGGGTATTACAGTGTTACTATTTAACTTGGTTTTTACATTACTTGCTTGCCTTTTATATTGGCTTTGAAACTAATGATTTGTGTTTGTGGCCAGAAATCCAGTGGATCATGACTAAGAGAAACTAGTACACACCAGACAGTCACGAGTATTTTTGGATCTTATACCCTAAAGCCTCAGGCAGTGAAAAGAACTGAGTATTATGTATCCCGCAGTTGTCAAGGAGAAGAGATGGCATTTTCCCAGCATTTTGGTGTCCGAGTTCACACTTTGACACATTCATGCTATATTGCCTCAGAACTCTGTGTCTTGCTTCTTCAGCTGTTTTGCAGGACTCATTTCCAATTTGCTCATTCAAGTTCCTTTTAACAAACTTTCTACCTTGTACTTGTCTTAAAATATTTCCCCAAAATAGTGCAAAAACTAACTTTATTAACATATTATGCCTTTCTTTTTCAATATGACATTTAAAAAGAATAATTATCTTTTAAAGTAGACAACCTACTTGGTTGACCTGGTCCTGATTTGGGTAGAGCTCACGCAGGTCTCCAGCTACCCTGGATGAGCAGCACAGCACTCAGGGACACCACACTGGTAGCTTGAATATACTATCCTATGTGGGGAGTATTTACACCAGGGAAATACACAAACCCTACAAATCAGGTCCTTTCTTCTTCCACCTCACAAAGCTGGTTGTTAATCAGTTACCAGTACACCACTAGAATCACACGAATCTAAGTTTCCATCCTAAAGCTACGACTGTGGGTAAATTATTTAACATTTGTAAGACTCCATTTCTTCCTCTGTGAGATGTGATAATAGTACTACCTATCAAATAAGAGAGTGCTGAGAATAGAATGAGATCATTATTATTTAGTTGTTTCAGACAGTTTCTGGCTCCAACAGCACCTGCCTCAGATAGGTGTATCTCAATTGCCAGGTACCCCTGGAAGCTTCTGTTTCCAGACTTCAGTGTGGTGGTTTGCTTTTTTAGTGTCAGTTCTCTAATAGGTTCGAAATGTCACTGGGTTTTGGATTAGTTTAGATTTTTCTTTTTTTAAGAATAAAATTGATGGGGACCAGCAGTTAGCATAATGGCTATGTCGTTGGTCTCCCGTGTTGTCAACCGTGGTTCGAGTCCCAGACCTGGTGGCTTAAACTCATGCTGGGCACATGTGCATGCATGCCCAAGATCCTGAGAGGAGAATGGAGGAGAAGAGACTGTGGTGTGGCCATCCCCCCTCGGGGGGTGATTTCTTGCTTTCTGTCTCTCTGTCTCTCTCTGTCTTTCTGGAGAGTGCATGCACCCTATAGTAAAAATCTCTCCAAAAAAAGAAAAAAAAAAGAATAAAATTGATGAATTTCAAGCACTTCACATCTGGGAACTTGGGAGTTGATTTTTGTATCCTTGATCTAAGGTTTCAGCTGTCTTGCTTTGGTTAACAAAAATACCAATTTTTCAATTGTCATAAGGCATGTTTGAGAAAACTAATTTTATTGATTCTATTTTACTAACATGTACATGGTTAACAAGAACAAAGTAGAACGAAAACATCAGTCACTGACTTTTATTGTTGTTATTATTAATCTCAAGTGAATTGACCTATTTTGCCACAAAGATGTTCTCATGAATCCTAGTTTAGGATCTCTAATTTGAAAATATTGCAGAGCTTTGGTCATGTTTCTGTCCGGCCTTTCTTTTTGCTCAGACTGCTGTTTGTTCACTAGTTCTGTGACATTTCAGAACAGCCTTCCCGAGAGACCTCAGTCAGTGCCACAAACCTAGGCTGACCACTTATTTCAAAGGTATTTTAGGTTAACCTTAACCAAAATAGCCTGTTGTCTATGCTGGGTGATGAAATGCCTTCACAGACATGAGAGAAGTTGGATTTGTTAAATGCTCTGGTGAACTGTTCACCTATTTAAGAGAATAAGAGAAGAAAACAAATTAAAAACAGCTTCGTTCTTAGTAGACCAGTTACTGCCCATCCATGCAGCAAAAATCAACAAATTTGGGCTGCAGAGAACCCGTTCATTCATTCCATTCTTCCAATCTAATCAGGACAAGTAACTCACATCCTTTTTTTTTTTTTTTTTTTTTTTAGGTTTTTGTTTTAGGACATGTGCATTCATTGGAGAGAGACAGAGAAAGAGACAGTGAGAGGGAAAGTGAGAAATCAACTATTACCACACCATAATCCTTTCTCTTCCATTCTCCTTTTGGGATTTTGGGTATGCATGCATACACACCCAGCATGATTTTCCAGCTGCCAGGTCCAGGACTTGAACTATGGTCAGCTATGTGGGAGTCCAGCACCGTAATCATCATACCAGCTGCTTGCCCCAGTAACTCATATTCATAACTTCTAGTCCTAGAGTCTATTGTCTGACTCTCAATATTTCACAGCATAGTTTAAATTTTAGATGATATACTCTGAAATGTTTTACTAAATTAAAAATTTATTCTTTATTTGCTCTTTTTACTATAAAATTCACTAGTAGAAAACACAATCTTAACAGGTCCTTAAGAATGAAAAAAAAATCACTTTTAATACCCACTTTATCATTCTTTGGTTTATTCATCTGGTAAGTTCTTTAAGAAAGTTTCTGGGTGATATATCAGGATTGCTTTGCCTCTCACAGAAAAGATGTGCATTTGGAATTAAAACTTTTTTCCAGCAGAATGTAGACTCACGGTCGATGATTAAATTCAGACAGGCTTTATCTATGTTATGGTGCTACAGAATAGACTCATATTTCATCTTTGCTTTTTGAAAATTAAGAGTCTTAAAAAATTAGTTTTAGATCTGCTTGTTTAGGTTTGTTTTGTTTTGTTTGTTTGTTTTAGAGAGAGATTTTTGCTATAGGGTGCATGTGCTCACCAGAGAAACAGAGACAGAGAGAGAGAAAGAGAGAGAAAGTGAGAAATTGCCCTCTCAGGGGAAATGGCCACACCACAATCCCTTTTCTTCCATTCCTGCAGGGATTTTGGGCACAGATGCACATGCACCCAGCATGAGTTTCAAGCTGCCATGGTCTGGGACTTGGATGGCGGGAAAGTCCAGTGCCTTAAGCGCTACACAACCTGCTGGCCCCATTTTAGATGTTAAAAATGACATGTTAGAATTAAAAGGCAACTACCTCTGCTGTCACAAAAAATAAATATTTGTTAGTTTCTTTTATAAAACCTGAGTTTGATTTATTAAATTGATAGTACTCATTCAATGAATGGGCATGCATGCTTGCCAAAAAGAGAGAGATCGAGAGACAGCAAGCGAAGTATGTGGGACCAGCAGTTAGCGTAATGGCTATGTTGCTGGACTCCCATGTCAACCGTGGTTTGAGTCCCGGACTGCGGTTTGAGTCCCAGACTCAGTGGCTTAAATTCACGCCGGGCACATGTGCGTGCATGCCCAAGATCCAGAGAGAAGAATAGAGGAGAAGGGATTGCGGCGTGGCTATTCCCCCCAGAGGGTGATTTCTAGCTTTCTGTCTCTCTCTGTCTTTCTGGCGAATGCATGCAACCTATAGCAAAAAATCTCTCCCAAAAAAAGAGAGAAAAAAAGTGAAATACACTCATTGTTTAGCTATTCTTTGCCAAGCTTATCATTCTTAACTTTACTATGACCAGTTTCTTCTCAGTATGTGTTTTTACCCTAAAGAAGGTAGAAAATGTAGTGATTACTATTTTAGTGGAAGATAGGTTCTCAGTAGACAAAATAAGCAAATAAAATGACTAACTACAGGACCAGCAAGGGACCTGGTGGTTAAGGTGTTAGACTTCCAAATGGCTGACTGAGGTCAAGTCCCAGACCTGGAGGCTCACTTTCTCACTTTACCTCTCTCTCTTCCTCTCTGATGAGTTGGCATACCCTATAGAAAATTTAAAAAATAATAATAAATAAAGTTAAAATAAATAATTAGAAAAGAAAGATATATAACTGCTACAGTAAATCCTGTAGAGCTTACCATAAACACTTGCTAGTATTTCTACAAGAACTTCTTTTCTGGAAGTTTTCTTCCCAAATCTAGAATGCTTTGCTTTTATTAAAGAAAGTGTAATTGTAACAACTCACAATTAGACAATGACTCCAAAATAGTACTGAAGGACAGTTTCTTTTGTGAAGATGGTGAAATTAAGTGGATTGGAGACAGAAGACGGAGCTATTTCTGGAAGGGAGTTTACCAAAGAGACAGAGAGACAGAAAGTGAGAAATCAGCCAACACACACACACTCCAGGGGGGATGGCCATGCTGCAATCTCTTTTCCTCTATTCTCTAGGGACTTGGGGCATGCATGCACATGCATCTGGCATGGATATTTTTGTTTTTTGAGGGGTTTTTTGATAGTTTTTTTACTTGCCAGAGAGACAGAAAGTGAGAAATCACTCCCCAGGAGGCGTGGCCACACCACAGTCCCTTCTCCTCCATTCTCCTCTTGGGATCTTGGACATGCACATACACGAGCCTGGTGTGAGTTTAAACCACTGGGTCCAAGACTCGAACCGTAGTAGACTACACGGGAATCCAGCGACGTAGCCATTACTCCAGCCGTCTGCTATTCCCTCCTACCATGAGTTTTAAGCCACTAGTTTGGGTCTTGAACCATGGTCAGCCATGTGGCAGTCCAGCATTTCAACTCCCCCACCACCTGCTGGCCATAAGTTTTCCTTTTCAAAATTTTAAACAAAAATAAAAAGCTCGTAATTCAAAGTATACTGGGTTTTGCAGTAGAAATTAAACTTGCCTGAGTAAGCGATGTGATATATGTGAATGTTCTCATATAATAATAAAACTATCTTATTAGCATTCTGGAAGCAAGCTCAATTTAAATTCTTAAGCCTTTCTTAGCAAGTCACAGCTGTCAATACTTCAGGACTTTGGAGAGCACCATTAAGACAGGCTACTAAAGCAATTAAACTGGTATAAAGAAGGGGGAGGATAGTGTTAGCTATCAGGGAAAAAGGAAGAGAAAGCAATGAGAGATTATTAAGAATATAATATACATTATATTTTAATTTACAATGTTCAATATATTGTAAATACTTATTAGCAATACACTGGTAATAAAATGATATATGATTGAGGTTTCTAGATTTCATTTCCACTTGGAGTAGCATAACATTATATTTCAGCTTACTGAGTAATTTTACAAATGTAATGGAAAAAAATATTAAGATATGCATAAAAATCATTACCTATGACCCCCCCCCAAAAAAGGACAAACACCATCAAGTAAAGAAGACTCCTGCTCAGTAACTGTCTGCAAAATTGATTCTAAATGAAGGAAAGAGATAGAAGAATAGTGTAATATGTTTCCTTCACCATAACCAGGAATTTATATATAATATCGTAAATGTAATCATTTATATTAGAATTTCTCAATTCATTTTTATTTTGATAATCCTTTTATGTTAATTCAGGCAAGAGAACAAGGTAAGGTCTCTAACCAACCCATTCCAGAGTCTATAGACTTTTGTGGATGTTTGACATAGTTTAGTAATAGGTATTAGTAAATTAACTCAGATTGGCTATTAATTATTTTATGGTTTTCATCAAGCACTAATATTTTCTCAGAATAGAATCATTTCCCAAAGGCGACGAGTCCCCACAATATAAATAGCCCCTTTGCTATACCATAGGACCAATTCAAACAGTTATTCTCCAATTTTAGTGTTAATTCAATGTTTGAACTGTTTGCCAAACTCCTTTTTAGTTTTATATAAGGATCTGATAGGGTATAAAGTGTGACTTTATAATGATGCTTGTTTTTCTAAGTCATTATCACTAAATTATTTTCCTTAACATGAAGAGAAGATGAGAATAAACCAGAAAAGTGATCACACACCCAATCCTATGATTTCGATTAGGTAAAAGTACATTAAAATAGTATGATTATAGTTGCAATTATTATAACAGTTGTTGCTATACTACTATCTTTTATTGAACATATTCTATGATACGATACACAGGAAAACATATTAAATACAACTCCTCATTTATGTGTTAGCCACTGTGTAAAGTCAAATATCACCATTTCCATTAATAAACAGAAGTTACTTATAGCAAAGCCACTAATAAAAGGTTTGCTCTCAAAGCCAGTGACCTTAAGAATCCTTATGTATTGAGAACATTAATATTTTGCTTCTGATATATGCTTTGTAAACTATCCCAATTTACTTCTTTTTGGCTTTTAGAAATTTTTACCATAAAGATCACTTATAAATTTATGTCAATAAATTTATCCATCTTTTCTCTAGTAATTTCTGCTCTTGAATCACAGTAAAAAAAAAAATTCACACCACAGTTGGAGGAATTTACTTTTTTTCCTGGCATTGTATTGCTTTCCTTTTTACACTCAAATATTCTTTATACTTGAAATTGATTGTGTTACAGGATGTTGGAACAGCAACTGATTCTTATCTTTTTATGTGGATACATTTTATGTCAATAAATAGTGACTCTATCATCAGTTTTAATGACTCCTTATTATTAAATTGAACCATGAAAAAGTATTAATATTCAACCATTTTTATCTTAAGTAAACAGCATTTCTCTAACAATGTAATAAATTGTCATATGTATTTCAAATAGAATGCAGGTTTTACATTTTGATCCTTGTTGCCAGACAGCTGTTCAGAAATTTCTGTCAATTTATTTTCTCACTAACTGTGCAGTAAAGTACAAAATTTCTCTGTACTCTCATTAGGACTAGTTTTGTCATCCTATTAAATCTTGTTGATGTAATCACACAGAGTGACTTCCTCAGATCTACTATAATAACTCTGTTTTACAGCCTGATATACGAAGTCTTGTCAAAGTAGAGATACTGCAGATTAATAACATCTTAAGTTAAAAGTAATACAAAAGTTGGAGCTAGCAGGTGTTATAGTGGTTAAGATCTTGGACTCCCACTTGAGTTCACCATAGTTCAAGCCTCAAACCGCGTGGCTTGAAAATTACACGGGGCATGTGTGCCTAATGGAGGAAAGGGGATTATGATTATCACTCTATCTCCCTAAGGGGTGATTTCTCACTTTTCCTCTCTCTCTCTCTCCTTCTAGTGAGTACACATGCCCCTTGGCAAAAACCTTTTAAAAAAAAAGTAATACAAAACTTGGAATAAATTGATATTACCTGAAACATAAAAACAGAATTACTAGAATTGGTTTTCCCATTGATTTAATATGACGTGTTCACAGATTATTTTGAAGAGTGTATATACAGTGAAATGAGTAGTTCATTGCATAGTTGATATGAAAACGATCAAAATTCAGCACAATTTTGGTTTACTTTTGTGTCTTAAAGCTACTTGACCTATCATAAGGAATAAACAGTCTTGATCATTCACTTGAATACTGTCTTCTTGTGGTTTCAATGATACCCTGTTCTTTCTTCTTGCTCAGTTTCTTTTCCTGACAGTTCCTTTTCTGCCAACTTCGAATATGAAGCTTCCCAAAAGAAATTTCAGTCATCTTCTTTCTCTTATTACTAGCTCCTCAGTGAATTCATCTAGTTCCGTGAGTTAAACAATGATGGTATGCTGATAGCTATACAATTTGTAGTCAGATTCGAATCTCTATCCTGACTGCCAAAATCATCAGTCCAGATGCTAGCTAACTCTACAATTGAGTATTTAATAAGCATCTAAAAATGACAACTCAAAAAAACCCTCTAGATTTCATTCACCACCCAACCTGCTGTCCCCAATGTTTTTTGTTTGTTTGTAATCTTAGCAAATGGTCTAGTAGATCATATTAGCCAGGCTAATATGTACAATCTTTACACATTTATACCAATATTAATAAATTAATATTAGATCCAACAATAAAAAGAATTTGAATTTACTTTTGCCCATCTCCACTCCTACTACAGTCCAGATCACCACCATTGCCTATTTTTAAAAGCAAATTGCCAAAGAGAACATGCACTTACCACAGAGAGACAGAGAAAAGAGAATGCACCCTCAATGGGTCATGGTCATGTCACAACGCCTTCTTCATTTCTCCATCCTGTTGAGATTTGAGGAACAAATGCACATGCACCCTGCCTTTTTTTCAAGCCACTGGGAGCCAGGATTCCAGGCGTGTCCATGTGGGATCTGGCCTACTGCCATTTCTTGCATAGGCTGTGTAACTATAGTCATGACTGATCTTCTGGGGGATCACTTATGATGCCACAAGGGGTATGGTCACGCCACAATCCCTTCTCCTCCACTCTTCTCTTAGGATTCTAGGCATGAATGCATAAGTACCCAGCAAATATTTCAAGTTGAAGGGCTGGGATTCTAACTGCAGTAGTCAGCCATGTGGGATCCAGTTGCCCAACCACCACACCACTGACTGGTGTATATTCCTCTTTTTAAACTTTGTCATGTTTTCTTAAATAAAACTCAAAAGTTCTTAACACTGTTTAGAAGGCTCTTTTACATGTCCCTGCCAATCACTTTTCAGTTCTATATTTCTCTACTAACACAATTCTTTATTATCACAGATGTGCCACCAGTTGGTAGCTATATTTGCATGGCTGGGATAATGTCTCCAGGATACCATGTTTGCTCTGCAGAAGCAGCTAATCTGGTTCAGAGTTAGTGTCTGCTGGCATCTGCTATGGCAAATTTGGAATACTTTGAAAGCACCTAAAAGGGATGTCCAGTAGGATATTAGTTCTATGGATGTGAGCTGGAGAGAATGCTATAGTGGCGTTACTCTGTAGAAGGAAGTGAAGTCATGGGAGTGAGAGATGTTCCTAAACAGTGCGCACAGTGAGACAGAATGTGAATATTATAGTCCTGAAGATCATCAACATTTTAAAGAAAAGAGTAATAAAATAGATACTGGGAAAGAAACCTAAAAAGGAGTAGCCAGAAGGTTTGTCAGAGGAAATGAAGGAAGCAGTACTATAGACACTAAGCGAAGGCATTAAGGAAAGGGAGATGTTCATAAAGAAGTCTTGATATTATTTAAATTAATTTTAGTGAGGTAGTGGGAATAGAAGCTTAAGTCAATGGGTATGAATAAAATTTTTGAGACATAACTTAGTATTAAAATATATTTATTTACTTTCTAAAATATTGAAAAACTATCTCAGAACAAACAAGAATTCAATTTTATACAGGCAATATCCACATTAGCTATTTCTTTTCCTTTCTTTTTTTTTTAGAGTGAGAGATTTTTGCTATAGGGCACATGCACTCATCACAGAGATAGAGAGAAAGAGAGAAAGTGAGAAATCATCCCACCACCTCCCCGTGAGGGATGCCATGTCACAATCCTTATCCTCCATTTTCCTCTTGGGACTTTGGGCATGCATACACATGTGCCTGGCATGAGTTTTAAGCCACATGGTTCAGGACTCGAATCATGGTCAACTACGTGGTGAGTCCAGCGACATAACCATTCTGCCATCTGCTGGTCCCAACATTAGCTATTTCAATGAAATAGAAGAGAGTAAATCATTCTGAAAACTAATTCTAGGAGATTTTTATTAATAACTCACTGTTTTTAAAGAAGTGGGCATTAAATAAAAATAAATAATCAACATTACCTATTTTAATCATGATGACCAACTTGAAATAAGGGTATTATTGGGACAGCATGTGGTGTGGTGGTTAAGGGCACTGGACTCCCACACACATAACTGACCACGATTCAAGTCCCAGACCTAGCAGCTTGCTTTCTCACTTCCTCTCTTTCTGTCTCCCTCTCTCTCTCTCTCTCTCTCTCTCTCTGTACCTCTCTGGTCAAATTTAAAAAATAAAGTTAAATAAAATAATATAATTATTAAAAAAAGAACAAAAAGGGTAATATCTTCTGCGCTGTAGTCACTGAAGAAACCAATATTCAGAGCAGTTGTCTGCCTGAAAAGGCCGCTTCATTTGCCCACAAAAGCCAGTATCTCTCTCATGATATTTCATAGTTTATGTATTTACTTAAGGATGGCATATTTTCATGAAATATAGGAGAGATAATTTCATTAAAAAAAAAGACAATAGATATGGTCACCGTCTCAGTACTAATTTTCAAAATACTCATTTGAAGCTAAAGCTCAAAAAAAAAAGGACACAATACTTTCTTTGTAAAAATGATCCATACTGAATTTCTTCTTGCATTAAAGTTTTACAATGCCTCTGCTTTCTTAAAAAGTGTTTTAGAATGGAAGACAACAGTTTTTTCTGAACTACATTGCTAACTTATGTGTTTTACTCTGGCAGCATGTCATAGAACAGCAAAATGTTTTCTTGTTTGTTTTCAAATCCATGAGGATTTTGCTTTATCAAAACTCCCACTTGTATTGAATTTTGGCAGCACTGCATTTCTGCTTCCATAAAGGTCATTTTTTCAGAGTGAACAATTGAGAGACTACTTCACACAAGGCTGAAGCAGGAGTGCAGCTGGGTTCTCCCCTGGCCTGGCATGTTCGCCAATGCACCTGAGGCTCATCTCCATGGACTTGGTGAAGAAATTTCTGATAGTTAGCTCTCAGGTGAAACTTACCAATAAAAATATCTAGGTAAAGTAATGAATTTTGTAGCATAATAACTTCATCAAAACATGTTTGTAAGTCATTTTTAAGAAGTTCACGAAAGCAGGGTCCCCACTAATATTCATATCACTCCTTCCTGTTGTCAATGCCACTTTATAGACTAGTTTTCCCAGATTGGAAGAGAAGAAATTGTAGCTGGGCTACAAGAGAAACTAAAGTAACTCCATATTAAATCCAGCAGAATAAACTCCCTTAAAGAATAGGCCTTGCTTAATATTTTAGCTTGAAAACTAATCATGACTTTAATGAGATTGTTCAGAGACAAGGTCTGCAGACTGCAGTCCAAGAGGCAGATGTGATGGGGAAGATGAGGAAGGAGCATAATGTCTTGGAGAGCAGGATGATAGTCCCTGAAAAATAACAATGCCAGCAAGTCTGTGATCAAAAAGATGAGTTATTTCTGTGTAAAAGAGCACATAATCCCTACCACTCCCTTGTCATCCCCTTCAAAAACCTTTTATCTAGACCAGGACTAGAGAGATGCACTTTAGACACTCACTCATCAGCCATCTTCTCCAAGTTGCTGGTTTCCTGACTAAAGCTATCTTTCCTTTTCCTCAACACTTGTCTTTTGAGTATTGGCTTTAGAGAGAGAAGAGCAGTTTATCTTGGGTTCATTATAAGTTTTACCCAGTTATAAAATGACTCCATGCTAAAGAGAATTGTGATTTTCAGTGAGTATGTAATATAATTTCAATAGTCTAGAAATGTATTCTTACTTGACTGAGCAGAAAATTCTTCCAAATAAAATAGTCTCCTTTTATTGTCTTTTAGCACAGAAATATTTACCAAAATTTCTTAGGGGGCAATAGGTTAGGGATTTAACCTGTTTCTTATATAAAGTCAACATTTCTGGCCTTCATAATCATTATTGCTTCCTTTTTTATCTCAGCAAGTGTCCTTGAAATAAGATTTTAGTAAGTTGTACATTTGTTTCGGTTTTCTTTTCAAGGACTCCTATTATCCATGATGTCATTTTCTCTTGAGGTCTTCTATCGTTCCATCGTTTTAAAATTTTTAAGATTTTTATCTTACCTTCAATTTTTCTTGATATTATCTGTTGCATTTGTTCTCTCTTGCTTATTCTTCCTTTCTGAATTTTTTTTCTAATCTTCTTCTAAACTCTGTTTTCTCATTTCTGAGCTTTCTAATTATTCCATTGCTCTTTCCAGTATTGTGTCATTTTCTCATGTCTCTTTCTGTATCCAAATAATAGATAACAATTTTGATCTGTTTTATAATTTTGTCTTTTTGATATGTTTTCTTGTGAGTAGACCTTTTTGTTAGTTTATTTTAAGTAACAACTTTGTATGGTGTTTTAATCCATTGAATTGCTAATAAAAAAAAAAAACACCTAAGTTTAGTGATTGATCAAAACAATGATTAATTTACCTCAGGAGACCCCTTGCTGGTTCCTGAAGTGGCACAGGGCATCAAATGGCGTGGCAGAACAAGAGGATAGCATGTGTCCATGTCTCTTTATGAACCCAAGAGAATCCAATCACAGGGGCCCCATTCTGATGCCTTATAATTTTCCAAACTATGCTGTTATCATCACTGTATTCCTGTAGTCTTCCAAGCACTAAATTTAAATGCATGCATGCATAGATTTTTTTTCTATGTAAAAATGCATCGTAACGTTTCCAGCAATCCAATATATACCATCTAGGTTTGTGTGAATACACTCTATGATGTTCGATGTTCACACAACAACAAAATTGCCTAATAATACATTTCTAAGACTGTATCCGAGTTCTTAGTGACACATGGCAGTAATTATATTCACACATGTATACATATTAGTAGTACCATATTACTTTAATTGCTTTTACTAGTGAAAAAAGAACAAGGAAATTGAATAAATCATACAATGTGCTTACAGGATTCTAGTATTAGGCACATACTAAACTCGATTTTTTTGTAATTATGGATTTTGTATATTTTTTGTGCCACTGTAGAAGATTTAGAATTGTGAAATTAGATATATTTTTATAAGAAGGATAACATTTTAAGATACATTTATCTAAATTCCTTAGTAGATGCCTAAGTGAATGCAGAAATAAAAGCAAGTAACCTTGTCAAGAGACTTTGAAAAAGTAGTAATCTAATTAGGCAACACTATGAGTTTGAAGTCACCAGCAAACCTAGAGTATTTGAATAGAATTTCTTTGTAGTACAACAGGATAGTGATTTATCTTTTAGGAAGCTATCTGATGTCATTAATTAAAAAAAAAAAATCATTACCTTAATAGGCAGGCAGTTAGATGAAAGAGAAACCAATTTTAGTGGAAAGGAAATAAACATGATTTGTTTAAATGTGGATGAACTAATGGGGTGCTAACAAATCCATATTTCAAAGATTTTTCTATTAATCATAATTTTGATAAAGTTAACCAAATACAATGCATGACATTTGGCAATCTCTTTCAAAATTGCTTCAAAATGTTAAATTACTATGGAATCTTTCCTAATTATAGCAAATTTCTGTGTGTCTTTTCAAGAGGAGATATGGGAAGCATTTGTTTCTTCCCTTGGTTCAAAAGAATGGAGATGAGAACATCTTGATTCTTTCTAGATAGTCTAGACAATGAAGTAATACATGGGATTACCTATTTGGAAACAATACGTAGTTAAAGGGCACAGATAAAAAAAATCTGCTTAAAAGCAGAGATGGTTTTTATTTATAATAGTGGGATGGGGAATTTTGATGGAACATTCCAAACAGCATTGTCATCCTGTTGCTTACTATAAATTTGTCTCTATCTAAAAAAAATCATAATTTATTTAACCTGGTTTAATACCATGCTCAAATATCATGCTCAAATATTTCAACTTGGGTTAATACCATAATAAAAATGTATGTCTTTGATACAATACAAAAAAAAAAAGGCACAAAAAAAAACCTGTTTTCTAGTTTATTCTTTTTCATGTAATTGGCCAAGACTTCAGTGAGTTTGCATGTCTTTTCAACTTTTTGGGTTTTAAAGTGCTTTCCTTAGTTTAATAAAAAGTTGGTTTTAGTCAAAATACTCCATAAAGCAAAACTTTTTCTAAGGATGTGTAAGTTTACTGAAGTACTGAGTTCTATTTGTCCTTTTCTCCATTCTTTTTTATTTCATTGACCTCTCTTTATTAACTTCATTTTGCTTATTCTAAGCTTATTTTCTCATTTTCCTAGATTGATGTGGAGTCGACTCAAAACACTGATTACTAGCTTGTGTTTCATCTCTAGTATAGGCATTTAAAGTTATCAGTTTCTCTCTAAGTACTATATTAAGTGTATTCGGCATTTTTTGATATTTTGTCTTTCCATAATCATTCACAATATTGCCACGAACACTATCAATTCAAAATAATATTCTTTTTCATTTTATTTATTTTTTAATTTGCCAGAGGGTGCACGTGTTTCTGGAGCGAGACAGAGGGAGAGATAGGGAAAGTGAGAAAACATTCCCATTCCCCCTGTGGGGGATGATCAGGATGCAATTTCTTCTCCTCCATTAAGCCCTCCCTTTGGGATTTCAGGCACACACATACACGTGCTTAGCATATTTTTCAAGTCACCAGGTCCAAGATTCAGATCACAATGTTGGCCATGTGAGATCTACCTTCCTTAATCACCATACCATGGATTAGCTCCAGGTCAAAATAGTTTTTAATTTTCCTCATGAAATCTTTGTGCCACAGTTTATGTATATGTGTGTTGTTTAACTTTTTTTGTTACTATTTACTGTTGTTTTATTATTGTTTTAGTTTTCTAATTTAATTCCACTGTTGTCAAATAACATGTCCAGTATATACAGACAAATATATATATATATATATATATAAAATATATATAATAATATACAAATGTGTGTATATATATATAATCAAAAGTGTGTGTGTGTGTGTGTGTGTGTGTATGTCAGACATATGTGTTCACCAGAGATAAATGGAGAATGGAGAGAAAGTACCCCTAACAGGTCATGGTCATGTTGCAATTCTTCTCTTTCCATTTCTCCTTCCTGTCAGAATTTTGTGCACACATACACACTTGCCTGGTTTATTTTCAAAGCTGCCAGGGCCAGGATTCCAACAGTAGTTGGCCATGTGAGATCCATCCTCCATGCACAGCACTTAATTACTGAACTATGGGGCCAGCCCAGGATGATTTTTATGCTTCGAAATTTATTAAGACTTTTTAAGAAACCGTATAGTGTCTAGCTTGATTAATTTACCATATACTCTTTAAAAAGAATGTGTATCCTGCAATCCTTGAGTAAAATGTTTTATAAATTTAGTATGGGGTCAAAGTGGTTGATAATGTTGTTGGAATCACCTAAGCCTTTAAAGATTTAGTCCTATTAACTTGAGCTGGCTTTGGATTTAGAATTTTCCTATTTATTTTTATTTATTTCTTCAATTCTTTGTTCCATATTTTCTTTCTTGTGTAGGGTAAATCAAGCATTTTTTTTTTTTTACTCAGTAATTTTTATTTTTAAAAAAATTTTTATACATTCAATCACTTTACATCATTTGGCTTATATAGATAATTTACCCAACATGATATACACCTCAGACCAGTCCAGTTGAGAATACTATACATGTTATCATCAACAGGTAATAAAACAGTTCTGTGTCCCACAAATGTCTTACTTCTCTATTTTTTCTCCTGAATTACCTTCCCTA
>NW_006159448.1:716645-747345 GCF_000334495.1 Tupaia belangeri chinensis | reverse complement strand
CCTTCTACACTGTCTCCAGTGTTCATAACTATTTTCAATGCTTTTATGTCCTCCAATCTTTCAGTCTCTACCAGAGAGTGCAGACGGTCAGTATATAGGTGGAGACATACAATGCCTCTCTTTCATAGCCTGACTCACTTCACTCAGCAATAAATCTTCCATATTCATCCACTTTCTATGAGATGCCAGGATCTTTTTTTAATGGTAATTTAAATTTTTTTCATTTTTATTAAGCATATATCTCTTTTATCTCTTAATTATTACTTTAGTGTTTACTCTGAGTAATAACATGGGGAATTTTATTTTTTACCATCTGCGAAGTTAATATTTTTACCACTTACCATACTACAAAGCAACAATTAATTTTTCCTGACCTTATAATTTTGTTTTCAATTATCTTACCTCTATATTTTAAACTAGGCAAGACATTTTTTATTATTGTTTTAAATATTAATATTTTTTAATTTGCCATTTTTTTTTCTTTCTGCTATCACTTCCTTACTGAAATCTGATGATAATTCTATCAGGCTTAAAAGTTTCCTTTTTGTTCTCTTTTTAAAAATTAGTTTTCATAGATAAAATTCTTCCATAAATTTCCCCAAATTTTTCTTTCTTTGAAGATGTATCAATGTTTATTTTATATTATTTTATTTTTTATTAAGATTTTTGCCATAGAATGCATGTGTTAAACTGAAAAAGAGGAGAAGAAATAGAGACAGAGAGAGGAAAAATAAGAAATTCCTCCAGAGAGGATGGTCATACTGAAATCCCTTCTCCTCTATTCTCCTGGGATTTTTGGACATGTATGCACCCATGCCTGGCATGATTTTAAGCTGCCAGGCCTGGGACTCAAACCTTGGTTGGCCGTGTGAGATTCAATGCCTTAACTACCACTCTATCTGCTGTCCCCAACACATTTTAAATCCCCTGCATATTACGGCCAATAACTGAATTACCTGTTGTTTTGTCTTCATGTATTTTTTTTTCTTTTGGGTTATTTGATACTATTTTTAACAAAGCATCTCTATTTCTGAGTGAACATTGTGGAGTCTTAGAAATGAAGTTGCTCTGGATGACACCCTATACACCCAAGCAGCGCCAATTTAAATTCTGGGAGTGACACAGAACACACTGATTCTGTTGAGCTTTTATAAGATCCCAATAGCTCTGGTCCATTTCAATTTTGCTCTACCTAGAATACGATTTTTACTTCTGGCACATGATTCTCTTTCTTAGATTGTGATCTTTGTGTGGTCTTAAGTCTTCATGGTCACCAAATCTAATCCAAAACTTAATGGAAGATTTAAAGCATACCAACCTCTTCGATCAGAAATATGCTGTGAAACAAGCTGTTTTAAATGGATAACTTTAGACACCACTGTAACAGGTGGGATCTAGATTTCCAGTGATTTACCACAAGTTTTAAGTCCTGGCCCAAGTGGCCTGAAAAATATACTGGCTGTGTGTGCATACCCCAAATCCCTGGAGGATAATGGAAAAGAAGGGATTGCAGCAGGATCATCCTTTCTGGGGGAGCTTTTTCATGTTCTCTCTCTCTCTGTGTCTCTCTTCAGTGAGTGCCTGAGCCCTCTAGCAAAAAAGTTAAAAAATTAAGAGGCCATGTTTCTCAGACTGATGCCACGTGCATGGAGTCCCATGTTTCATTCCCACACTGACCTGAAAGTCAGGCAAGGTGCCCAACTACTAAAAGCCTGAGGCAAAAGGATCAGGAGCTTGAGGCTAGCCTGGACAATATAGCAAGACTCTGTCTAAAAGTGACTGTGGTGGCATGCCTGTGGTCCCCAGTTACTTAGGAATCTGAGGTTGATAAATCACAACACAGCATGACCTCACCTTTAAAAAGTAATATCTTCATTGTAGACTGTGAAGATTAATTACTCTTTCTAAATATAAGAAGGGTGGGCCAGCCAGGTGCATGGTGGTTAAGGTGCTGAACTCCCATAATGCCAACTGTGATTCGAGTCTCAAACATGGTGACTTGCTTTCTCACTTTTTCTCTCTCTGTCTCTCTCTGGCGAGTGCATGTGTCCAATGGCAAATTTAAAAATAATAATAAATGAAATAAAATAATTTTTAAAAAAAGATCAAAAAAGGGATTTCAAGTCTTTTGAGTTTAAAACTAAGTCTATCACTCTAACATGTTCAGAAACACCAGTATTAAATAGCTCATACATATGGAAAGATTGTTCTTTTTTATTTAACTTTTTTTTTAGTTTTGCTATAGGGCTTGTGCACTTGCAAGAGAGACAGAGAGACAGAGAAAGAGAGAGAAGGAAGATTAGAAATCACTCCCTAGGGGTGATGGTCATGTCTCAATCCATTCTCTTCCATTCTCATCTTGGACTTCTGGCATGAATGCACATGCATGTGGCATATTCCTCATGTTGCTGGATTCAGGACTTGAACTCCAGTTTGCCATATGCGATCCAGTGGCCTAACTGCCAGACCACCAGTTGGCCCAGGAAAGATTCTTCTAAATGGTGAGATTACCAATATTTAAAGAATACATACTTCTGGGTTAGCCCGTAGAGTGGTAGTTAAGACACTGGATTCCCACATTGTCAACCACAGTTCAAGTCCTGCACCTGGTGGCTTGAAAATGACGCCAAGTACATGTGCGTGTGTGCCCAAAAATTCTAGGATGAGAATGAAGGAAAAGGTATTATTGCTTGGCCATACTCTTTGGAGATGTTTTCTCCCTTTCCCTCTCTCTCTGTCTTACTCTGGCAAGTGCATGAACGTTATGGCAAAACCAAAATAATGATAATAATGTAATAATAATAATTCTATTTGAAAACTACCTTAAGTGAACTTGTACCACTTAGTGTTACATTATTAGTGTATAATTCCTACTTTAAAAACAAAATAAAACAAAAAGACACAATTTCTTCTAAGTAAAAATGTGTTGATTTATCAGGTGAACTTTTCAGACACTTACATAGACTTTTTTCTAGGGAAAAAAGTGTTAGTGAAATTCACAAATATCTCTCAACCTTAGAAACTAAAAAACAACAATTATTAACAAAATACCACTTTCCTGCAATAGGGAATAAAAGAAGCAAACGGACCAGGCAAGCAATTTCGTTGGCAGTATGTAGTTATTCAGCATAGAACACACAAGACCTTCAATTTCATGTATATGGGAGGTAAATATAATTCAAGAATTTTCATTTTTCTGTCCATATCCACATAAAACATCCACAGTAAGTGGAATATTGGATTTCCATTTCAATAGTTACTGTGACTCTAGCATAGTCTGTCACTTTTATAAATAGGTACTGACATTTATCTCAGTTGAATCCCTAAAGAAAAATATCTAGAAATAATAATAAAGCAAATTGGAACATCCAGCCTGACACTGAGAAGCAATTTCTAGTCTGTCAGAAGAATTTGTGTTTTCCTTTACCTGTTAACTATTTGTACTATATTTCATTCAGAGAAATGCTTGATGAGGATTTAACCTAGTATGTACTGAGGAATATAGCCTATTTTCAGGATCACCTGTGTTGCTCTGACCTATTTGATCAGAAAAGCAAAACAAAACAAAACAAAACAACATACATACAGAGTAAAAATTGACTTTTTTTTTTAGAGAGAGAGATTTTTGCAATAGGGCATGTGTGCTTGCCTGAGAGACAGAGACAGAAAGTGAGAAATCACCCCCCCACACACACACCCTCAGGGGGTTGACTATGCCACAATCTCTTCTCCTCCATTCTCCTCTTGGTATTTTAGGCATGCACGCACAAGCCCTCAGCATGGTTTTTAAGACGCCAGGTCTGGGATTTGAACTGCAGTTGATTTTGTGGGAGTGCAGTGACATAACCATTTACATCATCTACTGGTCCCTGGACCCTTTTTTATCACACATCTGGCCCTGGGTGGAGATTCGGGGGCTTGTTGGATGGAGATTCAAGGGTGCGTTGGATGGAGTTTCAGGGGCTCGTTGGATGGAGATTCAGGGGCTCCTTATCTCTGGCAAGGGAGATCTGGGCTGCAGTAAACCCATGGGTTTATCATCATTTTACTTTATACTTGGAATGACAGTAAGCCTATGATTTCATCATCATCCTTACTTCTAGCTGGGAAATAAAATGGCACCTAGTGTAGCCTAGTAAAAAGGGCATATTCTCTGCATTTAGTCTGATTGAACCCAAAATCCCAACTCTAGTCCATCTGTCTACCTTATGAGATTATTTTTAAGTATTAAATGAATAAATGTATACCAGTATAGGGTAGTTTGCTATTATTCTTGAGTTCTTAGAGTAGATTTTGTGGGAGACTCCAGAATACTTTGCTTCAATCTCCCCCTGTGATCCAAGTTCTCTTTTCATGGGAATATAGGTAGGGGAATGGAGTAGGAGGAAGGAGGTTTATAACTTTATTGCAACATTTAAGTTGATTAAACTTTGATAGAAGTCTTGGCATCTAAGTCAGCCCTGACCTAAATTATTGTCTGAACATCTGGCCAGAAAACACTCTCCAGATGCTTTGTCTTCAGGGTCATTATGGTCTTAATTTCTGTTATGTTTGCACTAAGAGGACCTTAATTTCAGGTCCTGGATAGCTATAACAGTCAGTATGAAAGCTGGTAGGAGATAGTTTGAAGGGAAATTTTGCAGTCTTAACTGTTTCATGAAGTTTTGTAAACACCATCAACAGCAAGGTAAAGTAGATGACGAAGCCTGTATTTAATATAGTCAAACTCTAACACTGAATTTTCCTTCTAAGTCCCTTGAAATAACCCAGCTTTGCAACTCTCTGTGAATTCATGATGCAATCTTATCACCCACTTGCCTATTTATTTGCAGTCATTTTTCACAAACAGGAAGAGTGTGATGTCTCCACTTAGAGGAACCAAAGTGGACCCCAGGGAGTTCTGAGATTTGCCTTCGTGTGAAGAGGAGGGAGCTTAATAACTCTACATTTCAAATAAATTCTAAGCATTTCATCTTTTGCTAGTTAGATATTCTAGCTGATCAGAGACTAAGTTCCAGATGCTATCATCGTTCCATGTCTGCTTTTCTTTTGAACTTTAAACTCAGTGTTCAGGAGATATTTCTTTGTTCCTTTGGTAAGACTTCATGTAGTACAGTCTAATGTGTTAATTTGTCAAGTACTTCATAGTGTTCAAAGAGCCTTCTGAGTTCTATTTTCTTCTATCACTATTTTCTTACATTTACTATGTGAGGCTTACACAGGACAGGTGTTATTTCCAAACCAAGTTGGAAGCTGGGGTCTGGATGGGATTCACTAACATGGTTCACAAGAATGGAAGTTGCACAAGGACAGGTAAATTTGCCTATATTGTCCACTCATGTATCCCCAGAGCCTGGGACAGTGCCTAGCATCTAGTAGATGCCAGCAACTTTTCATGGAATTAATCAATGAGTGATTAGTTGAGTGGCTGGGAGTACCATTCAGGTCTGTAGACTCTTTTTGTGGTTGTTCCTTTAGTACTGGCAAGGGTTGCTTCATGTTCTTAGGCTCCCTGTCTTCCTTTGTCATTACTGAAAGCACCTGTCCTTAGGATTGTGAAGACAGGACTGGTGAATCTTCACTGAGGGGCTCACTGGGGCCCTTACAAAGAAGGAAAGGGGGGGTGTGGGAGGGCTCCTCCCTGACAGAGTAAAGCTCATGCTCCCCCGTTTCCCAAGGACATGAGCCCAGAGTGCTGGTCTCACTTGGCTGGGGAAGAAGGACAGTTCTGGAGTGAAGGCCTGTGTCCTGAGGAAGTCCTGGCCCTGCAACCCGGTGCCTGCCAGTCATGGCGGGGCTCTGGAGCCTAAGACCCCGTGGTCTTACTGGGTGGCCCGCAGGGTGCAGCTGCAGGGGAGGCAGCAGCTGTCCGGAGGAGTTTCCTACACTGGGATGGCAGTCTGTGATCATCGCTGCAATGCTCTCTGAGTTTGGAGGGACCTCGGCAGGGTGGAGAGGAAGGGTGGGAACCGCCTGCGGCGCTGGGGCGAAGTGCTCAGACTGGAGCGTGCATTCTGGCTGCTCTGGCTCTTGGCAGCCTCAACAGAAGCCATTCTCTCTTCATTCTTTTGTCGTCTGCTCTTCCTCCTCTTCCTCTCCCTCTTTTCCTTTTCCTATTTCTTTTTCTCTCCTACCTGCCTTTTGCCTTTTCCTCCAAACCCTTCGGCGGTTGCAGTGGTGACCGCAAGTGCATCCCGCTTTTGCACCAGGTGAGAACCCTGGGCATCTTAGGCACCATGTAGGCTCCTTGTACCTTCCGACCCTGGGAAGAGGGGGCCTCCTGGGGAAAAGATGGAGAAAGGTATTCTGTGCCTTGGATATTCACAGGAAGGTGGATGTGGACTGAGCGCCCCAGCTCCCACCCAGCCCAAGCATCAGTCCAAGCCCTCTCGAGGTGACATCACCAAGCTGGGAGCTAGTCTCCCACAAAGATAGGATATAACATATTCAGGGCCCACATCGAAGTTTCATGGAACTGTTACCTTAGACGAGAATGAAACTGTCAAAATAGTGGGAGTGAAAATTCCAGGAACAGCAAATGAGGCAGTGACCTGAACGCAGACTTGCGGAGTAAGGGGACTCTGTCACGTTCAAATAATCGTCCCTGTAAATGCTCCAGAAGGCACTTGAAGAAGATTGATGAACATTCATATTTCTAAAATACAGCAAAAATACCCTCCAAGATTTGGTGGTAATAGAGAGTAGGGTATGAAGGAATGGGAATGAATAAGTTTTAACTTTTTTTTTTTTAGCTTTAGTTTTTCTCCTTTGTCCACCCCACCTTTCTAAATAAGAAAAATGCAAATCTGTTATTTATCTATCCCTCCCTTTTTTTAAGATTGTTTCAGGACTGCTATGCTGGCTGATTGCTTTCTCCTTGTATTTTGTTTAAAGACATAAATTTCAAAAACGTGTAGAGTAGGAGTGTGGAGATGTGTGTTTGGAAGGAGAGAGGAACTGAAGTGGCTCAAGTAGCAAGACCTTCCTTGAAAATGGAAATGTTGGAGTCATTCTGTCTAGCACCACAAAGTTTTTCAGGATTATGCTGGCAATTGATAACAAAAATAACCAACAATGACAATGACAAAAAACAAACAAACAAAAAAACCAATTTCAATAGTGGGCCAGTAGGTGGCATAGATGTTAAGGAGGCCAGGTTCCACATGGCCAACTG
Organism: Tupaia belangeri chinensis; assembly: GCF_000334495.1. NCBI lineage: Eukaryota > Metazoa > Chordata > Mammalia > Scandentia > Tupaiidae > Tupaia > Tupaia belangeri. The sequence continues at coordinate 740,171 of NW_006159448.1, read as the reverse complement.
TGTAGTTCAAATCCCAGACCTACTGCTTGAAAAATATGCTGGGCACATATGCGTGTGTATGTGTGTGTGTGTGTGTGTGTGTGTGTGCCCAAAATCCAAAGTGACAAAAGGAGGGAAGCAGGAAGGATTGCAGTGTGGCTATCTTTTTTGGGGATGATTTCTCACTTTACCTCTCTTGCTCACTCCAGCAAGTGCCCTATAACAAGGGTTCATGCACTCACTAGAAAGAAAGAGAAAAAATGAGAAAGCACCCCCTCTCCAGGGAGTGGGCACACTGTAATCCCTTCTTCTTGGTCTCTTCTCCTGTTTGGGATTTTGCATACACATGCACACACACACAGTATGTTTCTCAAGACATCGGTTCAGGACTCAAACCACCAGTTGGCCGTGTGGGATCTAATAGCCTTAATCACCAGCCACAAAGCCCATATCTTAAGATATTTGTTTGCCACATGTTTTCAGCCTATATCACAGTGTTTCTAAGACACAGACCCCAGAGGTGTGGCCTTACCTCCCTGTGTTCACATTCACATGCACTCTTTCAAACAGCAGTCTGTTTTTTATAGACAAATAATTTGAGGGCTTCAGAACTGAACTATGTATGACAATTGTAAAGGAAACAAAGATATTGTGTAGGGTGTACATATGCATAGGAACAAAGAAATCAAAGGATATGTACAAGGATTAGCCAAAACTAATTTTAAATATACGCTTGGTTTTAAGAAAGATCATCCAGGATTGAAGATGACTGCAAACTAAAATAGACACTTGAAGTCAAGTGACAAAATAGAGAACAAAGTAATTTTATGAGGCACATTATGCAAATGGTCTACTTCAAGAGATGCAGGCTCAAAACCAGTTTATATATTATGTACTGTTCTATCACTTCACTGAAGACCTAAATATACAAAATGTTAGATGTATGTACCTTGTAGTAAATCTTTTTTTTTTTTTTTTTTTTTGCTATAAGGTGCGTGTGCTCGCCAGAAAGACCAAGAGAGACAGACAGAAAGCGAGAAATCACCCCCCAAGGGGGATGGCCATACCACGATCCCTTTGCCTCCATTCTCCTCTCGGGATCTTGGGCATGCACACACGTATGCTGGTATGAGTTCAAGCCACTAAGTCCAGTACTCGAAGCCCAGTTGACTACATGGGAGTCCAGTGACATAGCCATTATGTTAACTGCTGGTCCCCCTTGTAGTAAGTCTATGGATTCACAAATCCTGATCAGTTCTATCACTCCCCAATTGAAGACCCATTATGGTCTTATCTTATTCTTAACATTAGCAAGAGGCAAAACAAAATATTCAGAAGTAAATGAAATCAGATCTTCAATCAAAAAATAGTCAAACATTTCTGTACTTGAACAATCAAGTGAAGTTGGATTGGATTAATGGACTTACTGAAATGAAGAGAATATACAAGGAGTCTTCAAAACCTTCTTGAAAATTCATATCATGAAAAAATTGTTCATGAATTTCAAAAAATTTTTGTACTAAAATAAATGTATGCTTCAACTCCACTTTTTCAGAAATTTTTTGAAGTACCTTCTTACATCATGAGGAACCATGGATGGTTTCAGTTAGAGGGTCTAGGAAGAAATGACAGAATTCAGCATTTATAAGATGATGCAGGGGAGAATCCAAGGAAGTAGAATTTTGCTTGTAATGAATGCTACCAGAAAGCAGGGTAATTCTATGACTGAATACCATAAAAATTATTATCTGGAAGATGAGAAAAATAAAGCAATTTTTTGATTGGTTAAAAAATATATTAGAAGTCCTTTATAGTATAAAGGATGTGTTCATATTGGTCTTTTTTTTTTTTTTTGATTTGCACAGTGTTCATGTTTTTGTTAGGTCCATATTTGATTTTGGAGTGGCCTTATTTTGTCTTAATCCATTATGATTACATAATGGGCTTTGTCTGATATTGATGTTCCACAAAATTGCTTGTGAGTTCCTTCCAACTGTGAGGTGAGGCCAACTCCCAGGAACACAGACCTGGGCTGATAGCACCAAGCAAACTGCCAACTGAATCATCTTGTCATAGTTGCTCTTTGGTTTCTTAATCAGTGCCTTAGTCCATTTGTGCTGCAATGCCAAGTATCTGAGACTGAGTAATGTATAAATAATAGAAATGTGTTTTCACATTTATGAATGCTATTAGTGCTCGTGAGAAAAAAAGAAACAGAAAGGTAGCAAATAAATAACCTAATAATACATCATAAGGAACTGGAAAAACAACAACAAAATTCCAGAAGGAAAGAAGTAATAAAGATCAGAGTGGAAATAAATATAGAAAAAAAGAACTATACAGAAAATAAACAAAACCAAAAGCTGAGTTTTTGAGAGGATAAACTAAATCGACACACCTCTAGCTAGATTAATCAAGAAGACTAGAGAAGGGAACAAGATAAATCAAATCAGCAATCGGGAACCAGCAGTTAGCGTAATGGCTATGTGGCTGGACTCCCACATAGTCGACCGTGGTTCGCGTCCCGGACCTGGTGGCTTAAAACTCACGCCGGGCACGTGTGCGTGCGTGCCCAAGATCCTGAGAGGAGAATGGAGGAGAAGGGATTGCGGCGTGACCATCCTCTCTGGGGGGTGATTTCTTGCTTTCTGTCTCTCTGTCTCTCTCTGTCTGTCTGGCGAGTGCATGCACCCTATAGAGAAAACCTCTCCAATAATAAATAAATAAATAAAATAAAATCAGTAATGAAACAGGCAATGTTACAATAGATATAACATAAATGCAAAAGATCATGAGGAAATACTACTCATCGACTAAGGACCAACAGATAAGAAAACCTAGATGAGGCAGACAAATTCTGGACACATGTAATTGATCTAGAGTGAAGCAGAAAGAAATAGAAAGCGTGAATAGATCAATAATAAGTAGCAAGATTGAATCAGCAATAGTCTCCCATCAAAGAAAATCCCAGGACCCAATGACATCACTTCTAAATTCTACAAACCGTCAAGAATCCCAGTTCTCTTCAGACTATTTCCAAAGATCCAAAAAAAGGAACCCTCCAAAACTCATTCCATGAAGCCTCCATCATCTTGCTCCCAAAGGCAGACAAAAATATAATGAAAAATAATAATAAAAGTGAGAGAAAAGAAAACTACATACCAATATCACTTATGAATACAGATGCAACTTTTAAAGTTATGGGCCTATGAGTATAGTATGATTATTATTATTGTAATGATCCAAATCTTCCTGGCACTTTCTTCTTCTTCCTCTCTCTCTCTCTAGCAACTTTCTCTGGTCACAGATTAACCTAATTATGGCAATCCTTCCAGCTACTGCTCTGAAGTGCTCCATCAAGCATGGAAGGTTCTTGCCAATGGCTATTGCTGGTCTGCTGAGGGCCTGTGTAATGGTCTGAGTCTTCACAGAGCTAAGGCTGTAAATGTGTCTATGGCCAATGGGAGAAAGGGAGGCAAAAGTGCAAGAAGAGTGAAAGAGAATGGTTTCCACTTTTGTTGTCAATGAAAGAAATTCAAAAGCCAAATTGCATGCACCAAAGCTTTATAGAAATGATGGAAAGTTATTTTTAAAGTTTTTACTTATAGTTTTCTCTCTCCTTAAACAATATTCTTGTTTCTAAGAGATCTGGAAACAGATTAAAGTCACCACTTTATCCAGATAACTATTTTGTTTAGTTTTTATTTGTTTTTAAACCGAGCCCAGCTAGTTAAATCCTAGGATGTTAGCGTGTTTCTTATGAGGAGGCAAATTGTTTGTTTAGGTCATCTTACCAGTTTCCTGTGTATACATGTAACACTACAATTAACAGGGTTTTTTTTTTTTTTCATGACTATAATAGAACTGAATTGCATCTCTTCCCCCTCCACCAAAATGTATATGTTGAAACCGGAATCCTCAATATTTAGAATTTTATGTTATTTTGCTTGGAGATAGAGCCTTTAATTATAAGTGAAGTCATTAGAATGGGCCTTAATCCAATCTGACTTGTAGTATGAAAAGAGTAGATACCATGGTTGTGCCTACACAGAGAAAAAGGCCATGTGAGGACACAGGCAGCTGTTTGCAAGACAAGTAGTGAGGCCTTGAGAGAAACCAAACCCACTGACATCTTGATCTTGGACTTCCAGCCTCCAGAACTGTGAGAATGGAAATTTGTTGTTTAGGCCAAGCAGTGTGTGACACTATGCTACAACACCCTAGAAAACTAACAGAAAAATTAAAAGTAACAGTAGATTAAACAAGATTGAAGTTCGACTTCTCTTTTACCTGAAAGAAGTCCATACGAGGGCAGTCTAGATTACTAAGAAAGTTGTCAGAGACCCAGTCTCCTTCTAACTCACTACTCCATCTTCCTGAGGTCATGGTTCTTTTCCTTAGTACTGAGATGGATGCTCAAGATCCAGATGGAAATCCCATGCTTCTGAAAGCATATGGAAAAAGGAAGAAATATGAGCATCCCTTCATTTAAGGTGACTTTATGACTTAGACAAAACATAACAGCTTTGCTATCATTGGCTAGAATATAATGCAAGGAAATTCTTAAGTGCATCAAGGATCGTGAGAAATACAACATTTTTGGTAAGGCGTATACTCCCAGAGAATACTTTACCAAGAAAATGACCATATAATATAATTTACCTATTTTTTACCATAACAATGTTTTTATTGTAATATATTTATTGGATTATATCGATACTGTTTTCCTTTTTGAAAAATTTACTATAGGATATGTGTACTCATCTGAGAGAAAGAGAGAGAGAGAGAGAGAACAAGAAAATAAGAAAGCACCATCTGGGGAGATGTCTACACCACAATCCCTTCATTCTCCTCGAAATTTCGGGCATGCCTGAAAAAATACCCAACATATTTTTCAAGCCTTTGAGTTCATGACTCCAGCCATGCTGGGTATTAGCCACATGGAATCCAGCTGGCCTAACTACACCACCACTGGCTGGCCCTATTGTTGTTAGTGTGGAGAAAATACTAGGAAGGTGTCCAAAGTTCTTTTAAAATTATTATTACATTTGAGGTGAAAAACAATCATGTTTATGGTATTGGCTTGTCTTTTGTTATAACACATTGAGTTGGAAGTTGATTATATAATAAGAAATTTATTTTAATCTTCATCCTTTACTCCGAAAAGTGTACTGTTTTTAAAAACAAATAAATTACTTTTCTAAAATATATGGTGTTTACTTAAGATTTATAGCAGTATTGAAATCGGGTTTATGATTCACATGGTAAAATACTGTTTCTATATCTAATTACCACAGGGCCAAGCTTCACAAGTAATGAAATAATTCAAAATGTTTCTAGCAAGTTGATTAGGTTTGGAGTAGGTGCAAGTTAATGTTATTTAAGAGTGTATCTACCCTAAAAGTTTTTTTCTTAAATATTTCTTTTATGAAAGAGACAGAGAGAGAGAGAGAGAGATCTCCAATAAGGTCTCATGCTGCACTTTTCCCCCAGCCCTCCTAGCCAGTCAGAATCACAGGCACATGGACACATTATCACCATGTACTTAGATCAACCCAGAAACCAAACCCCAATCTTCCATATGGTTTCAGCATCACAGAACAGCATGCTACCAATGCACCACTGTCACTGGTGCTCTATCCCAAGGTTTTAATGCACTAAAATTCTATGGAAAAAGTATTAAAATATTGCATGTTATAGCAGTTTAACATTTTTAAGGGAAGTATAAGAGAAATCAAAGCTGATGAAGAAAAACAAATAATGTAAAATTTCCTTTTGCTAAAGAAAACCATGCTCATAGATTTTTTTTTTGTTTATTTGTTTGTTTGTTTGTTTTTTACATAAGTTATTTTACCTCTCAAATTGCCAAGGTATCTGATGGTCATATGTCAAATTTTTAGAAAACCTCTACATTAATAAAAAGGTAGAAATTATATCTTTTAAGATGATTTAAAATTATAATAAAAACTTAGACATTAATAAGAAATACACTTAAATATTTAGATTTTCAAAATTATTTCAGAGTTTATTCATTATCTATTGCTATGTAAAACCTATTCCAGATCTAGTGACACAAAACAATAATTTTATTATATTCATGATTATGTGGGTCAGAAATAAAAATAATACACAAGTAGAAAAACTTGTTTTGGGAGCTTCAACTGAGAAACTCAAGGCTAACCTAACTTGATGGATGGTGGGCGAGTGGATTAATATGGTGGTATTTTCGTTCACAAGGCAGGCAGTAAATGATGAGTATATCTTGGACCTCAGGTGGCTTTCAGATAAAACATCTACCTGTGACCTTTTTCAGAGACTGAGTAGTTCTCTGGACTTCTTCACAGGATGGCAAGTGGTTTCTAAGAGCAAGGCTTCCCAAAAACCAAAACCTGGGAACCAGCAGATGGCATCGCAGTTACATTGCTAGACTCCCAGATGACCAACGGCAGTTTAAGTCCCAGACCCAGTGGCTTGAAATTTCTACTAGGTGCATGCGTATGCGTGCCCAAGATCCTGGGAGGAGAATGGAGGAGAAGGGACTGCTGTATGGTCATCCCCGCAGGGGGTGATTTCTCACTTTCCCTCTCACTGTGTCTGTCTGTCTCTCTCCCCCAAGCGAGTACATGCACCCTAAGGCAAAAACTTCTTAATAAAAAACGAAATTAAAAAAAAAAAAGTCAAGATGCATTATCGTTGAACTTTTTTGATCTACCTTCAGAAAGCACGTAGTGTCATTTTGTCATTTCTTCCCTATGCTGTTGAATAAAGAAGTCGTAGAAGTCCTGCAGGTTTAAAGCAACAGGATATGGATTCAGCCCTTTGTAGGAGGAATGTCACAGTGCCATTATAATGGAAGCTTGTTGGATAGAGTCTAGTTTGGTCTGGTCATCTTTTCCAACTATAATCCACTGTAGTCCTCCCTGTATAAAAGGCTACAATTTACTTCTCTCCTGAATGAAAATATACATATTTTCTTTGCCAGTGTTCCTAAGACTCATCCATTTATGGGACTGGCCTGAAGCCCAGAGTCCCATCATCTATTTCTTCTGTGTGAGGAAGACACTCCTCAACTGTGATTCTCAGGTACCACACCTTGAGCACTGCTCCCTGATCTTAAACACCTGCAAACTAAATTGACAAGGATTCTATTCCCTTACACCCACACAGCCAAAATACAATATGACTTGTGTAGAAAATCCAGTATAGACATCAGAAAGAGAAAAAGTTAAAAGGCAGATAATAAGATAAAAGTTAAAAGGCAGATATAGACATCAAAAAGAGAAAAAGTTAAAAGGCAGATAATAAGTAATAAATAGAACTATTGAAATCCAACCAGCACATTGTCAGACCCTCAGCTAGAGCTTAGTCTTACTCTGTTAGAGCTATTCTCCCCAATTCCTGCTTCAGTACACTTGGATTTTGTTTCTCACTTTTAAGTGATCCTTTCTTTGTAAGAAAGCAAAATATGCTTATAGCTAAGTAATGTACTCCTCAGTTAGGTTTATTGCTTTTTTTTTTTATTTCCTTTGGAAATACAAAGATCTTTTAATTTGGTAGCATCTTTATCACTGTAAATCTAAGTTGATGTGATTCTTCTTTTTAATTTTTTAAATAATTATTTTATTTAACTTTATTTATTTTAATTTGACCAGAGAGATAAGGAGTGAGAGCACTAGAGATAGAGAGAGAGAGGGAAAATGAGGAAGCAAACTGCCAGGTCCAAGACTCAAACCGCAGTTGGCCATGTGGGAGTCCAGCACCCTTAACCACCACACCAGCCCCTGTGCAATTCTTTTTTAAATATTATGATTCCTCACATATCGCTATAGTCAACTTTATTACACAATATAAGCAAACATAAATATCTTGAAATTAAATTAATCTCTAACTTAGGTTCCCTCTGAGACATGAATTTGATTCTTATAGTCTTATTATTTTTTAAAAGCCAGCAATCCACATTTTATGATCTATTAAATTTATTAAAAGTTCTTTGACTATCTGAAAGTTTCTAGGGGTATCACCTTGGATTTTTCAGAAGTGTCAATAAATGATCCTGGAGATTCACTCTCAATTTTTTATTTGACTTCAGGCCCTTTTAAAAATTTGAGATGTATGCTCATCTAGTGAGGCAATGAATACAAATAAGTTCTGTTTTCATACATACCATGTTCATTGCAGCATTTTCACAACACCCAAGAGGTAGAAGTAACCTCAGCAGCTCAAATCAGCTAAGACAATGGAAAACTACTCAGCCCTCAGTAGAAGGAAATCTAGTTATATACAACATAGATAAACCTAGAGGACATTATGCTAAGTGAAATAAGTCAATTGTATAAGCACAAATGCAGCATACCTCCTCTTACATAAAGTATATGAAGTTTCCAAAACACAGAAGCAGAAGAGTGGTGGTTGCTGCGAGCTGAGAAGAGAAAATAAGAAAATACTTATGCAAGATGAAAAAAATGCTAGATTTCTGCAGGATGACTTTGCACCAATAGTTAACAATGCTGCTCTGTACCTTAAAGAAATTTTAAGAGGGTGGATTTCACAGTGTGTGTATTTTTCACCACTATACAAAAATATTTGACTATACCAAATATTTTAAGGATTAAGAGAAACTGGAATCCATATCTACACTGAGAATATAAAATTGTAGCACCACCTGCAAAGACAATTTGTCTCTCATTGTTTTTTTTAACTTAAACATACACCTACCACTTGGTACAATCCTTTTGCTCCATCTGAGAATAAAGAAAGCATATGCTCATACTACTAGCTTTATTTGAAAACATAAAAAACTGGAAATACCCAAAAGTTTCATCAGTAAGAGTTTATTTGATATGCCCAATCTTTTTTTTTAATTGCTAAAGCTGCTTGGATTTACCAGAGGCAGTGAGAGAGAGAACAAGAGAGAGAGAGAGAGAAAGCACACCCTCCATAGTGACTTGTCACACTACAATCCCTTCTCTTCCATTTTTCCATCATGTCTAGATTTGGGTACACACTCACATGCTGGGCATGTTTTTCAAGCTGCCAAGGACAAAATTTGAACTGAGGTCAACCATGTAGGATCCGCCCTTAACCAATAGGTTACAAGGCTGGCCCTTAATTTTTTTAATTGTAGAAACTCCAAAAATAATTTAGTATGTGAAGTATAGTGATTTCTTGTTGCTTACCTCATTCGTAAGTGAAATACCAGTTTTATCTTACATAGTTGTCAGCCTCTAAGAAAAGAGAAAAATCAATACCTCCTACCTAGTGTTAGATTACAATAAAGGTAAGTTATACACCAAAGGCTGCCATTCACCAAAAAAAGCTACTAGAAAGGGGGATCAAAATAGTCTTACTAAGGTAGTTCTATTTGTAGGTCTTTGAGGAAACTCCATATTGTTCTCCACAGTGTACTAATTTACATTCCCACCAACAGTTAGAGAGTTCCCTTGTACTGGACTAATAATATACAGTGTATTCATGCGGGGAAAATTCATTTTGTATGCTTAAAGATGTACAGTAATTGAATGTAAAAAAAAAAGAAAAAAAGAAAAGAAAGCAAAGGAAGAAAAAATAGTCTTACTACTCTAAACTTGAATGTTCCCCTTTCTTTACTTATGGACATTCTGACAAGCATCTTGCTAGTTTTCTCTGAAGCAGGTATAACAATACTCTTCTGGTGTCATCACTAAATATCCTAGTTGAATTGGACAACATAATTCTCTGTTATATGATGAATGATAATTTTTTAAGAATTGTTTAATTTTAGTCATTGTCATTATCTTATTTATTTATTTAGAAGTTGACTAGAGAAAGACAGAGAGAGGGAAGGAAAGCGAGAAAGCAAGCCGCCAGGTCTGGGGAATCAAACTGCAGTCATCCATGTGGGAGTCCAGCTGCCTTAATCACCATGCCACCTGCTGGCCCAGAATGACACTAATTTAAAAGAGTTCTCAATCACAAATAGTGCTCAAAAGGTAGGGTATAATTCTGTCTGCTGGGATTTCTGGGTTCATATAACCCATTTACAGAAGGGTGAAAGTGCTTGTATAACAATTCTAACCAATTCACATGTTCTGCATATCTCTCAGTTCATGAATAATTTGTTTAATCCCTCATATTAATTCATGAATCCCCTAGTATAAATTCAAATATAGATATTTGACAAGTAATCCAAAGCAGGCTCCAGACCACAGATCTCTAATTAGGGACTTCCAATTTTTCCCTGACTGGCATGAGAGCATATTTTTCTTATTAGAATACTTAACATTTAACTGACATCTCCTTTGGTGTAAATTAATCTACATATATGATATCACACTGTCCATGCTGAATTATTTTTTAAAAATTATAACTAAATTCTTATGCTGATACTGGTTTTCTAAACCAAACAAAAAGTATTGTTTGAATTTATATTTGCTTTGCATTGTCATTCACTCCACCCCTCATCCCAGAGCCTGTGGGTTCCAATCATGAAGAGATGCTGAGATCTGAAAAATGTATTTACTAATTTTGAAGCGCTCTCTAATTTTTTTTTTTTTTTCCTACTGGTACAAATCTGTTGTATTATCTTTCATTGAGATAACTAGCTTAATCATATCACCCTCTCACTGGTAACAGGTTGTTCTAAAGGACTTAACAAAACAAATAATTTCAGTGACCTCGCAGTGTCAGTGTAAAAATGCTGTTGGCAATGTTTCCTAGCACTTCTTAGCACTACCTACAGGATGCTCAGATAGGACACTGAGAGACTGAGAATTAAGATAATCAGCAGCTAGCATCAGGGACTGATTAAGATGCACATGAATGCTGATTAGTGAGATAAACAAATGTGGCAAATAACTGGGAACATTTCTAATATGGGCTCTAAAATTCCTCTTCTGAGTTTGTAGGCTCTTTATAATTCCTTTCTCTTTGGTATGAAATGATAGAAGAGTCACACTCTTGATTAGATGACAAGTGATTTCGCAGATGTCCTTAAGGTCCCAAATTAGCTGACTGTGTTAATTCAAAGGGAGATTATCCCTGGATGAGACTGACCTGAACCGGTGACCCCTTCGAGAGAAGATCCAGGCCTTCATAAAGAAATTTGAAGTAGGGAGATTGTCCTCTGGCTTTGAAGAACAAAAAAGTCCATGTCATGCTTTTATAAACTGTCTGTGGAGGATGCCATGTGTCAGAGTAACTTATAGAAGTTGCTCTTTTGGGCCCTTGATTTTGTAGTAATTTGGTAGCAATAGATGAGCTGTAGACCACCACAGAAATGAAAGCCCAATCCCTGATAGATCTCTGCTTCCTTGAGACAAAATATTCTAATTTGAGAATACCACTCTGAAAGTTAAGTGCCAGGTGATATGAAAAGCTACCCACATATGCAGGTATTCCTAAGCCCTTGTTGTTGACCACTGTTAACTTAGCATCCCTCTCTCAGCCAACATCCATAGCAGTAGGAGGGAATCACTCATGACCAGTTGACAGAGGAGAACATTTTCCGAGATTTTTGCATTACATAGATCAGCTTGGTATGTGAGTGCAAACTGAAAACGGCAGCTGCTTGACAGCCTCACTGAGGAGTGATCTGGAAAGAGTAACAGATGAAATCCTCTCACTGAGCAGAACTTTGGAAAGTGTACCTATTTTTTTTTTTCCATTTTCTATGAGCAGAGATGTGCTCAAATTTAGAATATGTAGAGAATCATTGACAATAAGTAGTCTGGTTGAACTGTTAGTGGAAAAAAGAAACAAGAAAGACACTGTGACAAATGCATGTGGATGAACATATGAGAATGGATGCAAAGAATTTTCAATATTGTTTGAAGCAAGAATTTCCAATATTATTTAAATAAAAGTGGTAGAGTGGATATCTTTGTCTCGTTCCATCTCTTAGAGAAAAAGATTTCCATCTACCCCATTATGCATGAATATAATGTGAACTGTGGACTTCCCATAAATAACTTACTGTGTGGAGGAACATTCCTTTCATACCAGCTAGATGAGTTGTTTTCTTTTTTTAAAAGTTTATTTATTGCATGAATGTGAGAGAGGAAGAAAGAGAGATAGAGAGATAGAGACAGCACTCTCGATTAGTCTTCATGTCACACAACCTGCCCTCATCCTCAGACAGCCCTGAATGTGGGCACATGTGTGCCTGATATCCTCAGAGAAGTCTCTGGACACAAACTCAGATCCTTTTCATCCTTTTCAATACTCAGCCTTGCAGAGTATTGTGTTTTGTTGGTGCACCAATCTCTCTGGCTACCAATGAGTTGGTTTTTTTTTTTTTCCATGAAAGGATATTCAGTGTTGTCAAATGCTTTTTCTACATCCAATGAGACAATCACATGATCATGGTCTTTCATTTGCTAATGTAATATATCACACTTATTGGTTTTCACATATTAAACTATCTGTACACCTCAAGGATAAATCATTCCTAATCATGGTGGATAATTCTTTTAATTTTTTATTGAAGTTGGTATTCTAATACTTTTTTGGGTAGTTTTGCATCTATACTCATCATGGATCCTGGTCTATAGTTTTCTTTAACACTTGTCTGGTTTTGCTATCAGGGAAATGATGACCACATTAAGAGTCTGGAAGTATGTCTTTCTCTTTGATGTTTCTAGAAGAGTTGGAAAAAGGTTGGTATTAGTTCTTTAAAAATTTGGTAGAATTTGGGACCAGCAGTTGGCATGTTTCTGGACTCCCATGTAGTCAACCACTGTTTGAGTCCCAGATCTGGTGGCTTAAACTCACTCCAGGCACGTGTGAGTGCATGCCCAAGATCCAGAGAGGAGAAAGGTGGAGAAGGGATTGCGACATGGCCACCCTCCTAGGGGGTGAATTCTCGCTTTCTGTTTTTCTGTCTCTCTCTGTCTTTCTGATGAGCTCATGAACCCTATAGCAAAAACCTCTCAAAAAATAAATAAATAAACAAATAAATAAGGAAGAGTCAAGATCTTCCTTAAATAACAAGTTTGGTAGAATTAAGCCATGAAGCTATCAGGTTCTGGGCTTTTTAAAATAGGAGATGTTTTATCACCAATTAAATCTCCTGACTAATTATTTGTCTGTTTAGATTTTCTTCATAATTCAGTCTTAGTAGGTTGTGCTAAGATGGTAAGAAAAAAATCTCAGTCAAACATGAGAATTGTGCTTTTTTTCTTCTTTTGCACAGCATGATGAATATACCTAAACATATATTTATTGTATACTCAAAATCAGTAAGAGATTAAATTTTAACTAATCACCAGAAATGTTAAGTATTTGCAGTGATGAATATGTCAACCAGTTTAATTTAGTTGTTTCACTTCATATATTACAACATCACTTTCTATCTATCTTTCATCACTTATCTATCTATAAATGTATTCAATTATTAATTGTCAATTTGCATTTTTGAAAAAAGCCAGCAGATGGCATGGAAGTTAAGGTGACTGGATCCCACATAACCAATTTGAGTCCACTGTACCATTTGAATCCCAAACTCGGTAGCTTGAAAATCACACCAGGCCCGTGTTTCTGTGTGCCCAAAATCCTGAGAGGAGAATGGAGGAGAAAGGATGTGGTATGGTCATGCACTCTGGGAAGTGATTTCTCACATTCCTTCTCTTTCTCTTTCTGGGGAACATATACACCCTATAGCAAACTATAAATGCATGCATGCATAAATAAATAAATAAATAAATCTAGAGATATTACTTGTTACTTTGGGTAACGCTGCTAATTACTCCCAGAACCCTCAACTGATACGTGTCAAAATCTATTTTTAAATGTTCTCTGTCACACTGTTCTTGGAACGATAATGTTTACTTTCTTATACTGCTTGATGACAAATATCTTTCCTTCATTTGTATGCTTTTTTAGAAAAAAAATCTATGTATACTTTCACCTCTGGTATTCATTTCTTTACCTAAAATACAGATATAATATTTAAAGAAGACTCTTTTGTGTTTCATTAATATCAAAATAAAAAAGGGTTACATATAAAAAAAGACTGCTCTCCCAATACATATACTCTTTTCTAATTCACAAGATGACTGGAATTTCTTACTCACTAGCTCTGATATGGAAACGTTGTGGCCAATGACTATCAGCATTAGTAGCTCAAGGAAAAAGAGTGTAGATTTCAATTGATTTCTGGTTTTTACAGATTCTTTTTCCTTTACTTTACTTTGTAATGCTTTAATTTTGCTTAGGTTTTTTATATCTCTTATGTTTTGGGTAATTTTTGTTAGGCATGAGTAATTTTTATCTCTCTGAGTGTTTTTTTTTTAAATTCTTACTTGAACAATAGTAATCCAATGGTGTTTGCAAATGTGTACAATTCTTCTACATCACTTGAAATTTTTCTCCCTGGGTTTTGCTTGTACTCTCTCTTTTTATATGAAATCTCAGAGCTAAATTTATTATCGTTCAATATAGTTAAAGATAATTTAGTAGCTATAAAATACAATGGAAACTGTATTAATTTAATTTTGGGGGTTTTTTAGACATATTTTACATTAGGGCATGTGCACTCACCAGAGAGAGACAGAGACAGTGAAAGGGGAAGTGAGAAATCACCCCACAGGGGAGATGACCATGCTGTAATCCCTTCTTCTCCATTCTCATTCTGGAATCTTGGGCATACATGCACATGTGCCCGCCTTGAGTTTCAAACCACCAGGTCCCAGACTAAAACCACAGTCAGCCATGTGGGAGTCCAGCAATGTAACCACTACACCATCTGTATTATTTACTGCACAAATTTACTATTAGAAATCTTATCTAATTATTTTGCTTTCATCACAAATATAATCTATGCTTGGAAAACTATGAGATGTTTGTGATGCAGTGCATCTATTGAATAACTCTTCAGTACTTTGCGTCAAACTTTACATTGTTATCTCATTCCAAATACTGACACAAATGGCATTTATACATTTAGTCCTTATTATATACTATACATTCCATAATGTTGGTAAGATATGGGGTCAGAAAATTAATAATTTTGAACGAATTCTTGGTATTATAAATTTCAAAAGTGCAGCTCCATTTGTGTTTATATTTGCAAATGGTCTTTATGACTCATATGAGAGGTTTGTCTATGGATGATAATAGAGATATTCTCTGCTGAAGCTTATTAATGTCCATGGTAATCATAACACTTTGTATTTATGTATCATATTTTCACTGAGAACTTCATTTTTATCCCATGATTGGTGTCAGGAAGTTACAACTGACTGAGAGCACCTCAATTACCAATTATATATGATTTCATTTAGGATATCATATATTTTATAATCAGCCAGCTTTAAGAACACTTCAACAAGGGAGAACCAGCAGTTAGCGTAATGGCTATGTCGCTGGACTCCCATGTAGCTGAATGCGGTTCGAGTCCTGGACCTGGTGGCTTAAAACTCATGCTGGACGGGTGTGCATGCGTGCCCAAGATCCCGAGAGGAGAATGGAGGAGAAGGGATTGCGGCATGACCATGCCCCCTTGGGGGGGGTGATTTCTCGCTTTCTGTCTCCCTGTCTCTCTCTGTCTGGCGAGTGCATGTGCCCTATAGTGTAAATCTCTCAAAAAAAAAAAAAAAAGAACACTTCAACCAGGAATGTATAATAGTTACTAGAAAATGTATTTTTTGAATCATGGAAGTAAACAGCTTTGTGTTAATCAAGTATATTGAAGTAATAATACAGTACTCCATACTTAATCATTAGAGAATTGGGTTTGCCACATTCATTGAGAAAATAAGCTAATAAGCTTTATCTAAAAGTAGTTTGGGAGTACTCTGCACTGATACAGTTGTTCATTTTCTCTGCCATATCCCTCAGCAATGGATCCTTGATTTTTTACTTTTCACATTCATTTCGTAACATAACTTAGTAGCATTTCTTTTTAAAAATGCCACCTCCAACTCAGTCACAAAGCTTAATGTCCAAGAGGGCTCACAGAAGCAAAAGTAGGTTTCATACTTGATAAATTTGAGTACACTGACTCATGCTATCAGTCTGTCTAAATCAGCACAAAAAGTAAAAGGATTTTATCAAGATGTTCCTATTTCTTGAGAGAATTAATTATTTTAAATTTCATAGGAACCTATACTTAGAAATAAATAGGTTCAGCTAAAAGCCTAGCATATTAAAAGCTTGACATCAAGTTTGCAAATGAAAAGCGTCATGAGTTAAGAGAATCTAAAGTGGTAAAAAAGTCTAGGTGAATCCTTAAATATTACTGCAAGAACATTAAGAAACCCATGGAGACAGAGACAAAACTAGAGTCACCATCTACATCTGATTGTGAATTTGTGAGAGCTCATTGACAGCATAATCTTCCTTCCTGCCTTCAGAATCCCTGGCCCTAATGATCTTTGTCCTTAGATCCAATCCAAGTACCAGAATCTGCAACATATTAATGAGTACAGTGTTATGTTTTAATACATTTATACATTGAGTAATGATCAAGTCATAGTAACTGGAATATCCATCATCTTAAACACTTACCATTTATTTGTCTCCTTTTCTCAAAACTATGCATCTTGGCTCTATTGCTTAATTTCCCCAAATCTTAGCCTTTCTACCTGCAATAGGGGGGAGGAAGAGTTAGTGTGTAGAAACCAGTTCTAATATGTATTTAATAATGGAGAATTCTGTTCCTTTTGTCACTGAAATTGATTATCCTGTCAGCCCACTAATTCAATTCTTTAGCTCAATATGCTCTAGTATAAAAAGTATTGGCTATAAAGACAAACGAAAGACACTATTTGGCCTTAGAGAATTTCCTTAAAATCTTTGAATCTCAGTTCTCTCATCGGTTATGCAGAGATAAGAAATGTGAAACTACCATGAGCACTTTCTGGCCTATCATGTGTTCAATAAATGCCATTTATTTCCTTTTCCTTAAACACAATAATGGACTTAAAATTGTGATAGATTACATTATTTTTAAGGAATTCATGAAAATTAAATACTGTGGGTTGACTTTACTCAATGAACAGCTAACACTTGGAGCTAACAAAATAAAATAAAATATCTTAGAACAAAAACTGGTTGTCTGAGCTCAAATAATGGCTGTGGAAGATAGAAGTTTTCAATGTAGTCTCACTTTAAAGTCATTAGTACATTATTGCACAGTTTATGACATGTATTCAGAGAAAAGCATTTGGGAGGTTTGAACATTCACTTATAAAATCTAATCTATGTTAGTGTTATTTGCTTTTTTCCTCAAAAAACATAAAAAGGTGATCAACAGAGAAAGAAATGGGAGGAGGAAAATGTGTGGAGGCACCCAATGAAAGGAGGGCGGATGACAAATGAAATCAGGTCTGATTGAAAAAACATTCTTAACCTAGTTAATTTTTTATAATTATTTATTTAGCTAGTTCAATTTATTATTATTATTATTATGATTAATTTGACCAGAGATAGACAGAGAGAGAGAAAGGGAAAGCAAGAAAACAAGCCACCAGGTCTGAGACTTGAACCACAGTCAGCCATGTGAGAATCCAGTGCCTTTATCTACCACGCCACTTGCTGGTGCTGACCTAGCTTATTTTTTTCTGACAAACTTTGCTCAATTCCATCAGATCCTAATAGTTAAACCAATTTTTAATACATGAGCTCAGATGCCAAGACTTCCTAAATGTTTACTCTAAGTTCACCCATCTAATACAGTGCTTAAACATGTCACGAGGATGATCTCACTTACTACAACAGATAACAAGCCTACTATTTTCTGGTCAGTAGGCTATTCTCTTCTTTTGGCATAATTAGTAAAAACCCCTCTGATAACAAAAATATCTTTGAGTGAAACATGGTGGGAAGCAACCTTATAGCTAAAAGATTTTGTAGCAAAAAGAAAGAGGGTAGGAAAGAGAAAGTTAATGAAAGCAAGAAGAGAAGATATAGCTGACAATCTGACAAAAACATATAACTGTTTTATTATAGATATGTTTTTTAACCTCTTCAATGGTGCAGGAAAGAAGTGGACACTGCACACTACCTAAAACAAAATGCTCTAGTGGTGAAACGATGGTGGTGTCAGAGGGTAAAATTCAGTGACCCACATGGGAAAGTTCTGCATCGTGTTGTTTCAGAGTGTATTATAAGGAATAAATGTATAAAATGCTTTGCTGAGTCTGCAAAGCACACATATGTCCATTATTCAGGGAGAGCTGAAACTGAGAGGTTACAAATTTAAGAGCTTGGTGTGGGTGTTCTTCCTCTCTTTCTCTCTCCCCACCTCTCTCTTTTTTTCTCTTTCACAGATAAATAAGTAAATAGAGCTAGAAACAGAAAACCTTTAAAAGTCTTCTTTGTTGCTGTCCCCACACTCTAGCAGTTAAAAGATATGAGTTCCATATGGCCATCACAATTTGAATTCAGTCAGTGGCTTGAAACCAGACAAAGTTGGTGCACTGTGCTGCGTCCACAAATCCTGAAGGGACAGAGAATGGGAGACTGGATAGGAGCATGACCATGTCCCATTGAGGAGTGCTTTCTCCCTTTCCCCCTCTCTCTCTGTCTATCTCTGAGGAGCACATGTTCCCTCTAGCAATTAAACAAACAAACAAACAAACAAGAACAGCAGAGAGAAAAACAGTCCCAATTCTCTGAACATAATATACAATTAACTCTTAATAGCAATTCATAAGCCTCCTCTAGCCTTAACAATTAGAAAAAATGTAAAATTTCCCATTACCAGATCTCTATTTTGGCAAAAATGACATTTAGTCCTTATTAATATAATACACTGGAGATATCTGTCAGTTTTCCTCTCCATAGGAAGCCGGATATTTGCAATGACATATGGCCAGGGTGATTTTTTCATAGGAAAATTTTCCCACTCTTCCCAGTATTTCTGCCCCCACCACCAGGAATTTATATCATAAAGGACTAGCCTTTGTTTGAAAGTAAAATAGAGTGTGAAAAATAATATGTAAGGCCAAAATAAAACCAGAGCTCAAAAAAATAAATTAAAAAAATGCACATATATTGAAGAGATTTAAAGTTTTAGATCTGAATTTAGTTCAAGCTTCCCAGTAGTTAATATAAGCAAGAAAAACATAATGGATGGTATAGCTTTTATTTTTAGTTAAATATAGTAGATACATATATGACTAAAGATAGACTTTTTCTTAAAGTGAATCTCAAGCAGGAATTTAATGCAAGGCCTTTATTTACAAAGAAAGAGTATTGAGCGATGTATGAATATACTGTTGACCACCAACTAGAAATATCAGACAAGTAATTAAACTCTGCTCAGTGACTTACTGTACTAAGACAGACAGTTCATTCAAACCTAAAGGGATACATTTATGTGTTTTGCTCTCATTGTTAAGACATTAAGAGTTTGAGTTTTGTTATGTTTTGTTTTGAGAGTTTTCTATAGGATGCATGCCCTCACCAGAAGGATTCAGACAGAGAGACAGAAATCAAGAAATCACACTCCCCCGACTCCCCCAACTCCCCCTACCCAGGCAGGCTGACCACACTGCGATCCCTTCTCCTCCTTTCTCCTCTTGAGATTTTAGGCACACACAGACGTGCACCCAGCATTTTAAGCCACCGATTCAGGACTCAAACCACTGTCACTATGTGGGAGTCCAGTGATATAACCATCATGCCACCTGCTGGTCCAAGAACTTGAGATTTTTACAGATGTTAATCAAACACAGTCTTCTCCAGCGAGCTACTTTACCTTACGCCTTGTTCACTAAATGGTTCTTAAATTTGATCATTTAATTATAAGGCGGATAAGAGCCTCACTGGATGAACGGAGATATAGAACAAGCATGTAGCTTACATATGGACCTCCCTGTATGTAGTTAGATGAGAGCAAAGCTAGGTTTTCTCATTCCCATTTAGGATTTGGTCCCTTGGCAACACTGCCTTTCTGGACACTTGTTTCAAAGGCCTTTCTTGGGAATGGTATTAAATTCAGAAAAACAATTCTCTTTGCAAAATTTAGATTTGTCAAATGAAAATTTTCTAAGCTCTCCTGACTACATTAACAAGAGATACAAAAATAGAATTTGACATTGCTTGACATAGAAGCAAGAATTATCAATGTCTTTTCTCTTTTATACTCCCATCCTATAAAAATCATGAAATTATACAACCCAAAGAAACATTCTTTATGAATGGAAATCAAAATAATAAACGAGAGGAAAAAATAGGTAATTAAGTGAGAGCTCTGGAAGATTTGGCCCTAATATAATAGTTGAAAAAAATGGAAGTCCAAATATTAACAATATTTGATACTTATGTAAAACTATCAATATGCATGTAATCAACTTATTTTAATACTTGATAATATATACATATTTATAACTGATAAAGACATAAATGTTCAGGAAATATAATAGCTATTTACCAGATGGGTTTTGGTATCAAATGTTCAATGATTTTAAAGAATGTATTTTACCCATGAATATCCTTTTCTAAGATTGAAATTATTATCTTTTACTCTTTATTTGGAACTTCATTCATTATCTCAGTTTGATATAAATAAATAGTTCTTTCTCTCCTGAATTAGATTTTAGTTATGACAAAATGAAACTTTGACCCAGCCACAGTGATGTATGTTACTAAGATGCCAAGTTCTGAAAGTTTGGATTGCTTGAGAAGCCCAGGTTCAATTCCTGGTCCAACCTAAAGGCCAGGCACATTAGTGGGTGCCTATAATCCCAGCAACGAGGGGAGGCTGGGACAGGAGTATTGTGAGCTCGCCAGCTAGAGAGAGTACTGTCACACAGAGAGAGCTTTTCTGGAAAAAATACAGTGTGTGGGGCTCACACCTCCAGTTCCAGCTGGGCAGTGAATGCAGGATGATCAAGACATTATAAGAGTCTGTCCTAAAAACAAAAACAAAAACAAAACAAAAGAATAAGAAATAATTTCTTAGTTAGGAAAGAATGATTCTTACAGAACATCAAGTTAAAATATCTATATTTTTGGGAATCAGCAGTTAGTGTAATGGCTATGTCGCTGGACTCCCGCGTAGTCGACCGCGGTTCGTGTCCCGGACCCGGTGGCTTAAAACTCACGCCGGGCGCGTGTGCATGCGTGCCCAAGATCCTGAGAGGATAATGGAGGAGAAGGGATTGCGGTGTGACCATCCCCCCTGGGGGGTGATTTCTTGCTTTCTGTCTCTATGTCTCTCTCTCTGTCTGGCGAGTGCATGTGCCCTATAGCGAAAACCCCCCCCCAAAAAAAATCTATATTTTTAACCTCATAAAAATATATAGTTGAGGGAACCAACAGTTAGCATAATGGCTATGTCGCTGGACTCCCACGTAGTCGACCGCGGTTCGTGTCCCGGACCCGGTGGCTTAAAACTCACGCCGGGCGCGTGTGCGTGCGTGCCCAAGATCCCAAGAGGAGAATGGAGGAGAAGGGATTGCGGAGTGACCATCCCCCCTGGGGGGTGATTTCTCGCTTTCTGTCTCTATGTCTCTCTCTGTCTGTCTGGCGAGCGCACGCGCCCTACAGTGAAAAATCTCTCAAAAAAATATATATATACAGTTGACTCATTTTGTGCTGTTTATAATTTGTTCCCTTTAATGCACCTTCATCCCCAAGTAGAATGCAAAGTCCAAGAGAAGGATATTTTTTTTGTTGCTTTTTTTCACTTATCTATCCTGAGTGCCTTAAAGAGTGTCTGGGAAGAAGACCAACTCAGAGAATCCTCATCGAACCAATTATTTAGTCACTTGTGGTAAGAACAAAGTGACAAAGGCTTTATGAGACTGCAGATCACTTATGTTCTCTCACAAAGGAGAGTTAATTTGACTCACTAGAGTCAAAATGTATGTTCTCCATGACATTGTAAGAATGGCCTGACACTGGCCACTTGACATGTATAATTATCTTTCCCAGTGCCTTTTAACTAGATTACAATGCCCCATATAGGCTCCTCCAGGAACCAGAGTTTATACATTTTAAAAATCTCAATTATGATTCCTTTTGTGTCTGTTATTTCTTTTTCAAAAACATGATGCAAACCAAGTGAAACAAACGGGTTGATTAAGGTCTATGATTCACTCATTTTCTCTCTTTTCTGTTATCTTCCTCTTTCTCTCTTGAGACTCTAACTCTGCCATAATTTATTTCTGTTTTTGTATTTTTTTGTTTTCACCTTTCTTAGGTTGGTGCAAAAATAATTGAGGTTTTACACAGTTGAAATTTGCTGTTTGATATTGAATACATTGTTAAATAAATGTGGCTATGCTATACTTTTTTTTTTTTCTATAAGGCATGCATGCTTACTGGAGAGAGACAGTGAGAGGGAAAGCAAGAAATCACCTCCCAGGGAGGTTGGCCATGCCTTTTTCCATTCTCCTTTTTCCATTTTCCTTTTTCCAAATCCTCTCAAGATTTTGGGCACAGACACACAAATGCCTGGCATGATTTTCTTTCCTTTTTTTTTTTTTATAAATTTAATTTTATTATTATTATTTTTTAAACATTCAATCACTAAACATTGTTTGGCTTGTAAAAAAGTATTTATCTGACATGAAATAATGATTTTCAAGTTGCTGGGTCCAGGACCCAAACCAAGGTGGGCCATGTAGGAGTCCGGCACCTTAACTGCCATGCCATCTGCTAGCCCCCTACTATACAACATTTCAATGTGCATTTCTTGCTATTTGTTTTTTGCTAGAAACTTATTACTCACTATTTATTTAATATATATTTTAGACTGTGGAAATGTTGTTAGAAATAAAGCAAATTGGAGCTATTTTCTCATTTGAGTTCAAAATGGGTCAGAAAGCAGCAGAGACAACTCACAACATCAAGACTACATAGGCCCAGGAACTGCTAACCAATGAACAGTGCTGTGGTGGTTCGAGAAATAACTTGAAAAGGATATGAAATCCTTGAAGATGAAGAGTATAGTGGCTGACCATTGGAAATTGACAATGACCATCTGAGAGCAATCATCGAAGGTGATCCTTTTTACAATTCCATGAGAAATGAGAAGTTGCTGACGAATTCAGCATCAACCATTTTACAGTCTACTAAGAGTTTTGCAGTTGAAGCAAATTGGAAAGGTAAAAAAGTTTAAGTGGGTGCCTCCTGAGCTGTCTGAAAATTGAAAGCATCATCTTACTGAAGTGTTGTATCTTCTTATTCTAGACAATGAACCATTTCTCAATTGTGTTGTGACTTGTGAAGAAAAGTGGATTTTATACAACAACCAGCTCTGTGATTGGACCAATAAAAAGCTCCAAAGCACTTTCCAAAACCAAACTTGCACAAGGAAAAGGTCACAGTTATTGATGGGTGGAGTCTGGCCCACTACAGTTTTCTGAATCCTGGCAAAACCATTGCCTGAGAAGTATGCTCAGCAAATTGATGAAATGCATTGAGAACTGCAATGTCTGCTCTCGGCATTGCTCAACAGAAAGGACCCAATTATTCTATATGACCATGCCCAACCACACAACCACACATTGCATAATGCTTCAAAAGTTGAATGAATTGGGCTATGAAGTTTTGCCCCATTCGCCACATTCACTTGACCTCTCACCAACCAACAACACTTCTTCAAGAATTTCCACTATT
>NW_006159448.1:705769-716622 GCF_000334495.1 Tupaia belangeri chinensis | reverse complement strand
CTTCTACAACTAGAAGGCTGCAGAAAATGCTTTCTGAGAGTTCATCAGGTTTTTTTATCCTACAGGAATAAACAACTTATTTCTCGTTGACAAAAATGTGTTGATCGTAAGGTTCCTATTTAATTTAATAAACATGTGTTTGAGTCCCATTATAATGATCTAAAATTCTCAGTCTGAAACTGCAATTGCTTTTGCACCAACCTCATCTTATCCTTTTCTCTAACAATCCAAAATCCTATTTAGATCTTAAAAATAAATAAAATGAGGAACTAAGTTAAATATTAAAAATTGTATTCTATAAGAAATTTGTATTTATTATATCTTTATTGTTCAATGAAAATGATCAATGATTTATTTTTATAATGGAATTCTACATTCATAGATGTATACTTTTTCCTAGAAAAAGTATATATTTGCATATGTATCTTTTTTTCCAAACCATTTAAGCCTGTTATTAAAATTAGAAAAATATAGAAGAATGCTAAACACTTAATTAAAAAATTTCACTATTCAGAAACAACTTAAAATAGGTATACAGTTGAGGGTGACAGGGATTGATAACAAAAGCTCAGTTTTGAGCATGATATCTTCAAACATTTATTAGACATTTATTGAGGTGTCAAATACTTAGTGAGAAAATTTGGGGTTCAGGAGAATTCAATTTGGAGATTTATGAGAATAAATTTGAAAATAATGCATATATAAATAATATTGAAGGAGGTTAAGCTAGATGAGATGATCAAAGAGAAGGACAGTAGACAGAAAAATACCAAGCACAAAGACTAAGCCCTGGGGTACTTCGATATTAGAATATGAGGAAACAACAACCAGAAAGGGAGAATGGAGAGCAAATAGACAAAAGAAAGGAGAAAACCAGAAGGGGTGTCCAGGACAAGGGAAGGCAGTCACTTCAAGAACAAGTCAACTGTGTTGAATGCTGCCGCATCGTAAGTACCTCCAAGGGATTTGTTGATGCTTTCAACCTTATTGCCTCTATCTTAATGGTTAAAATAATGTTTGATTAAAATTACATTGAGTACTATTTAGTGTCTGGTTATGGTGGGGATCGGGGATACAAGTGATGTGCTACACTCGAGGAACTTGCAGTCTGCCAGGATCCCATGTTTTGGGGGCTTCTCCCTCCTCTATGGAATGGGAGAGAGACAGGAAAGATGAACGGCACTGGCAGTAAGGTTGCCACTGTGTGAGCACCCTCGTCTTCTCCAATATTCATTCACTTACGTAGTTCAGGCAGGAGAGGAAATTCTCTTTGAGGACCAAGATCATGGTGAGACTTTAAGAAGTTCCATTTTTTTTTTTTCTATGATGTCAGTCAGATTGGTCAAGGTTCTCAACAGAGGAAACTATTCTAAGTGATATACAAATCTATATCACCAATGTAATTTGAGACTAAGATTGTAAAAATTAATAGTGTAGGCCCAGTCATAGCATTGCATGCTGCTAAGGTGATGTGGCTCTGAGACAGGATCACATGAGAGGCCAGAGTTCAATTCCCCATTCAATCTAGTCCCAGTCCAGCCTAAAAGTGAGGTATGTTGGCATATGCCTGTAATCCCTGTGACTCAGGGAGGTTGAGGCAGGAGGATTATAAATTCAAGGCTGGTCTGAGCAATAGAGTGAGATCATGAAAGCCAGACTTGGTATCAGGGTCCGTAGTCCCATTTGGGAGGCAGAGGTAGGAAAATTTTAATGTGGCAAAACTCTGTCTTGAAAAACAAACAAAACACACACACAGAACTCTTTCCTAAGTTAATTTTCTAACATTTAGCATAAAGTAAATTTTTTATTTTCTTTTTTTTTCTTTCTGAGAGACTTTTGCTATACAGTGTGTGTACTAGCCAGGCAGAAAGTGAGGAATCACACCCCAGGGGGGTGGCCATGCAGCAATGCCTTCTCCTCCATTCTCCTCTCAGAATTTTGAGTATACACGCACGCACACACAGTATGAGTGTCAAAATGCTAGATCTGGGACTCAAACCCAGTCAACCATTTGGGAGTTCAGTACCTTAACCACTATGCCACCTGCTGACCCCCAATTATTTTTTTGAGAGTTTTTTGCTATAAGGAGTGTGCACTCACTGAAAAGACAGAGAGAGAGAGACAGAAAGCGAGAATCACCCCCAGGGGAGATGGCCATGCCACAATCCCTTCTCCTCCATTCTCCTCTTGGGATTTTGGGCATGCACACACACACGCTCAGTGTGAGTTTAAGCCACCAGGTCTGGGACTCAAACTGCCGTTGACTTCATGTGAGTCCGTTGATACAGCCATTACGCCAACTGCTGGTCCCAATTTTTCATTTTTAATTAAAGATTATTTTGGTTAATGACTTTTTAACAGATTTAGAAATTCTGTGAGGGTTCTATAAAGTTTTTATATATTCTATTTTTTATACTTTGAACATGGAGCTATTCTTACAGAAATAATTTTTACCATAGAAATTTCACTTGAACAAATAAGAGAAATACCACACAGTCTTCAACATAATGCTTAAATATATTTAAAATAATTATTAAAAATTTAAAGTGATAAAAAAATCGTAATAAAAATTTCATTTCATTATGGAGGAAAGAAACTTAAATGTGTCAGTCCTACCTATAGGGAAATAAGGAAGGAGAGGACAGGAGCTAATTGAAAAGGAAGGAAAAAGAGGGAAGAGAAGGGAAAAGTAAGAACCTATTTGGAGATTATTTGATGCCTGGATCTTCAGTCTCTGCCATTGTTCCTACCTCTATTCCTCCATATTACTTTCCCATAGTTACTCTCTCTTCTCTCTTTTTTTTTTTTTTTTTGAGATTTTTTTTGCAATTACGTACATGCACTCATCAGAGAGATAGAAAGTGAGAAATCACCTGCCAGGAGGGATGGACACACTGCAATCCCTTCTCCATTCTTCTCTTGAGATTTTCAGCATGCACACACACTTATCCGGTGTGAGTGTTAAGCTGCCAGGTCTGGGACTCGAATCACAGTAGACTATGTGGGAGTCCAGCAATGTAACCATTCTGCCATCTGCTGGTCCCTGTACCCACAGTTACTCTTAAGAAGTACCTATTTTTTGTTCCCTTGTAGGGCAAAAGTGAACAAAATGACCATGGTTCGAGTCCTGGACCCAGTGGCTTGCTTTCTCATTTTCCTTTTCTCTCACTCTTGCTCTGTCCCTCAGTGGTCAAATTAAAATAAATAAATAAATCAGGACCAGCAGATAGTGTAAGGGCTATGTCGCTGGACTCCCATGTAGTAAACTGCAGTTCGAGTCCCAGACCCGTTGGCTTAAAACTCTCGCCGGGCGCATGTGTGTCTGTGCCCAAGATCCTGAGAGAAGATTGGAGGAGAAGGGATTGCTGTGTGACCATCCCCCCAGGGGGTGATTTCTCACTTTCTGTCTCTCTGTCTCTCTCTTTCTGGTGAGCACATGTGCCCTATAACAAAATACTATCCAAAATACATAAATAAGTAGTTAAATAAAAATAATAATTCTTTAATAAATAAATAAGCCTTATTTATTTCTTCAGAGAAAAACAGACAGGTAGACTTCCCCAACAGGTTCCTCACTCAATCAACCACAGCTGAGTCAGCCTGGAGCATGTGCACATACAGTTAATAAACTATTCATTTATTTCAGAGCTGGCTTCTTTTAACATGATGATTTGGAGATTAACCCATATTTTGTTCTTAGTTGTAGTCATTTATTCTCAATGATAATAGCAATGAATGCTGCTATGTAGCTATACAGCATTTCACTGTATGAATGCACCACAATTTACTTACTTTCTAGTGGAGTGGGATCTTTGTTACATGCCTTGAAGCCTTGCGTTGCAGCTCAATCTTTTCTGGCCTCCCTCCCCTCCACCCACTGCCTCCCTGAATCCTTTCTCAGCCTTACAAGAGTACTGTCCAGTCCTGGAGATCATTAATTTATGGGTTGGTCTCATCAGAGCTGCAGGAGCAGGCACCATTTTACATTATTAAAGGAGCAGAAAAGTGAAAAAATAATGCTTTAAAATTTGGTCAGTCACTGTGGTGCAGCAATAACACAATGTTCTATGATAATGGAAGTCTTGGGTTCAAATCCTGAAGTCTCCCTATCCATGCCTACCACAAGTATATGTCCATGATCCAACCCAGCTGAGACTGGGCATGGATTGTGGCACAAAGACCCTGTTGTATCTCTTTCATGCTCCATCTCTCATTCTCTTTCTCTCTCGTCAGCAAGATAAATAATATGTACAACTTTTTTTTTTTTTTTTACTTTTTAATTAATTTTGTTTCTTCTCATCTAAGGATAAAAAAATATAACATAATATATAAAACTATCTAAACTAACCTATGCTGACTGCTTCAAATTCTATTATTAGTTTATCTTGGGTTAAATAAGAGAAACTGAGATGGCCATTGCATATTAATGCATTATAGAAAATGCTCTATTCTATTTATTAAAACAATAATTTTATTGAAAATAAAAACATTTTTACCCATTGATTTTGACAGAAGCAAAAAAAAATGTTTTTTTCCTAATATAATGAAGAAAATGTGTAAATTAATTAAAGATAAAAAGTATTTTCAATAGTGGCATTGGAGTTCTTCATTAGCAAATTATTTCTAATGGAATCATAGTCCAAGATGCTAGAAGCAAAATTGTGGAGACACCAAGGTGCACTCAGTATGAAGCTGAAGTAACTAATGAAGTATTTGCATGGTCATATGCTTCTGTAAAACATTTTTTTAACAGTTTTTATTCTACAATTGGTGAACATTTTATGTTAGTTGCTTGAAGTAGTCATAGGCTTCCTGACATTTAGCTAAAAGGAAAGGAGACTTGTGATTTAGTTTGCTTTAAGTGGGATGTATGCATGCGGTTTCTTCCTTCTGTTGAGTCATTGGAAAAGTCATGATGTATTTTTGCATAGAAAAATATGTCATGACCCAATATATAGTGAAGTTAATACTGCCAGACTCAAAGCAGGAAAGAATTCCAGGAAAATGCCTATACCACCTGCGGCACCTTACCTGGACAGGTGGAGCTATAGGGTCAGAGATAATTCTGTAATATGAGCATGCCCTATGTCACCCAGCCTTGAAAGTATGTGGGTGTTGGGGAAGAAACCAGGTTGAAAATGAACAAGACAAAACTACCATATTAAATATGAATTATCTTTCCCCCTATTTCCTGTGGAAAATAATATGAAATTATTGACATACTATAAAATCATGAAAATATGCCAAAGATGAAGAGACAAGAGTATCCTAGACTAAAATTGGCAATTAACTAATAAGAATATATTATTTGTGCAGATCTTATAATATTTATGGTATATATCATCTTCTTAAAATATTAAATTTGTGTTTATTTTTTACACTACAGAGAATTCTTTCTTTTGTATCTGAAGTGGCACTTGTGATTTTTAGATCTTCTTTATTTTTTTGCTTGTTTTAGGGTTTTTGTTATTTTGGGGTATGTTTGTGTGTGTTTTGT
This sequence comes from Tupaia belangeri chinensis, assembly GCF_000334495.1. Lineage (NCBI taxonomy): Eukaryota > Metazoa > Chordata > Mammalia > Scandentia > Tupaiidae > Tupaia > Tupaia belangeri. The sequence goes on along the minus strand of NW_006159448.1, from coordinate 711,125 downwards.
TTTTTGTTTGTTTGTTTTTTTGCTATAGGATGCATGTGCTCACCAGAGAGACAGAGAAAGAAGGAAAGTAGGAAAGTGAGAAATCTCCCTCCAGTAGAGAGTGGCCATGCCACAGTTCCTTCTCCTTCTCCTCTAGCATCCTCTTGCGATTTGGGGCATACATGCACACATGATCAATGTGACTTTCAAGCCGCAGGATCCAAGACTCTAACCACAGTTGGTCATGTGGAATACAGCATCTTAATCTCTACACCACCTGGAGACCCAGATCTTCTTTCTTAAAGGGGTTTCTCCAAAATGTATAAGCTTTTATACCAATAAAATCTGGATCTAAACCTCAGCACAGTCCATTAACTTAACAGTCCATTTTAAATTTTTTATTTATTTATTTTTTTACAGAGAGATTCTTGCTATAGGGCACGTGCTCTTACTGGAAAGACAGAGAAAAAGAAAGTGAAAAATCACACCCCGCCACCCCCTTAATGGGGATGGCCACACTGTAATCCCTTCTCCATTTTCTTCTTGAGATCTTGAGCACACGCCCACATACTTGGTGTGAGTTTCAGCCCCCTGGTCTGGGACTTGAACCATGGTCGACTACGTGGGAGTGTAGTGATGTAACCATTTTGCCATCTGCTGGTTCCAACTTAACTGTCTTTTTGGGCTCCATATTGTGTGCTAAAATTAGGCTAGATGCATGAAGAATTAGAGAACAAGCCCAAATTCCACAGCCTAACTTCCTGATATCACATGTTGCATGCAGTACTGATACACCTTGTACATATCAGCACCACTTTCCACACCTCTGAGTGTTGTTCAGGTATTTCACTGGCAGAGTTCTCTCATTTCAAGTGATAGAATCTTGACAGGTAACCTCAGAATCTTGACCTGTTGGCCTCAGAATCTTTAGAGTCCTAAGAATTCTCATTCAAAGGTCAGGAGAGAAACAAGTAAATACAGACTTACTTTCTGTAAAATGGCAAAGATTACAAATTTACTGGGTTGTCAGGTAAGTCACAATGCTTTTTTTTTTTTTTTGCATAGAAAAACGTCATGATTTCTCAACAACCTAATAATTTGCTATATACTACTACACAATTTCTCCTTTTAAATAAGTCTCTTTTTTTTTTCTTTTTTAAGTAAAACAGTAGTAAATGTAGTGTTAATGTAATCTCAATCGTGAACATGCTATCCTGGTTCTTCTGACTCAGCTTCTCTCTGACAATTGCCATCTTCAATTTCCAAGAGTCAAGCTAAAAATCAGTCTTTTGAGTTAGTGCTGCCCTTTGTTTTCTAGCGGACAAAGTTCTAACATAATTGATATATCACATTCCGTTTTAACCTGGAAAGACCTCTTAATCCTCTGTTGGTCACGCCACAATCTCTTCTCCATTCTCCTCCTAGGATCTTGGACACACATATATACATGACCTGTGTGAGTTTGAAGCTGCCAAGGATCGCGGTAGACCATGTGGGAGTCCAGCAATGTAACCATTACATCATCTACTGGTTCCAAGACCTCTTAATCCTGAGGTCAGAACACAGGAGCTTAGATTGCCAGCTATTTTCTATATTTACTTCAAATTTTTAGCATCTCAGGAGAGTAAATCTAGTAGTTGGCATTAGCTGAAGATATTTAAGAAGTATGCAAGTCGAGTGTATCTTTTCATAACTGTCAGGCATATTTTAATAGACATTGGTCACAATAAGTTAACATTAATCTTGTAAGAGAACATTTTAGTCATCTGTTATGGAGCCCATGAAGATATCTGACGTGGCTTATCATTTCTCAAAATAAAAGTAAAGTGCATTTATTAGTATTTAGTCTGACCCTTCAGTGACAAATTTCTTGCTTGTACAATAAGGACCCATAAGCAAATGCTTTCTGGAAACAAATTTGTTAAAGTTTATTTCAAATTTGATATAATAGAATGAATTTCTTTATTTGATCCTCCTTTTTTAAAAAAAAAGTAGTAACCAGCTAGTGAGAAAGAATAAGTGTGCCTCCATTTCCACACTCCTGATGATTAAAATAGCAAAGCACAGATAGCATCTGTTTGCACCACAATTTCATCATATGGTTATCTTTCCAGATGATAGGAGGTTTTATTAATATTTCATTAATAAGCCATCTTCCAAAACAGATGGCATTAGTCTGGTTCTCTGAACTGTAAGTGAAGGGGAAATAAGTAAACAAATCCTTTATGAGAGTTCAACAGAGCACTTCCATGATCTGTTTTCTTGTTTGCTACAGTATGAACTTGCTTGTCAAGTTCGAATCTCCTCTTATAAGTATGGGAAATGTAGATATTGTCTGGGTCCTTTCATAACAGCATCATATAGGATGTGAAGCCAGGTCTCTGTGTCATGGAGAAAGCAAGGCTGAGTATATCTTGACTTCTTTAGGTAGTATAGGTGAATCAAGGGGAAAAAAGAAGAAGCAAAACCTTTGTTTTAAAAAATGATTTCATTTAACTCTATTTATTTATTTTAATTTTACCAGAGAGGGACAGAGCAAGACTGAGAGAGAAAGAAAGAGAAAATGCAAGCCACCAGGTCTGAGACTCAAATCACAGTTGACCATGTGGGAGTCCAGCATTCTTAGCCACCATGCTACCTGCTGGTACCAATACAAAATATCTAAGGAACACAAAAATGAGTAATAACCTATTAATGATAATGTATATGATAGTATCTTTGACTGTACTAATATACTGTGTAATCTTCCTGGGAAAATTCATTTTACATGCTCTAGTGACATACAGTGATTGCATGTAAAAAATTAATTAATTAATATACTAAATAAATAAATAAATAAATCATATAAGGAAATCTCTAAATAAGTAAGTAAATAAACAAATAGCATTTAATTATTATTTTTTTTAAGTGTAGATAAATGAAACCTGCAACCACTCTGGGTTAGTGCTTCTCCAGGTATCTGGGTGTGACCCAGGAAAAATTCGTATGTTGTGATAGTAATAGAACTTACAAATGTGAAGCTTTTTTCTTTGCCTTCGCACTACAAGTGGGGCAGGGCATATACAGTACGGGTGAAAGAGAGCAATGAGTATTTGATCTTTAGCCTCCCTATGAGATTTTATAGCAATAGCCACATTTTTAAAAATTAAATCTGTGCTCTGGGAGCATTGTCAATCCAGTATTGGATACCTTGCCAGGTTAACATTTAAACTAAAAGATCAAATAGCATTTGCTAAAATATTAAAAGTATCAAGGAGTATGCATGTAATGAAAAAAAATATTTGACCTTTGTGATTTGTTACACTGTATGTGTGTACTTTATGGGTCCATGAGACATAGTTCGGTTCAAGTTGAAGTAGAAAGTCTCTTGTGGGGACTTCAATATTAACTGGTATTCAAATAAACTATCTAGGAGAAAACAAAAACACCAGGTGGTCTTCTGAAACAAATGGAATTACCAACTTAGGAACTGTATGACCCAACAGTTGTTACTAAAATAATTTTTTATTGACTTCTCATGGAGTAGTGGTGGTCAAAGGTGTCTTTTCTGCTACTAGTGGTTCTGTTTTTTTTTTTTTTTCCCCCCCAATAAGGTGTTCAAAAGAGAAAGAGAATATTATCCTGGTGACAGTGTGAGGTAGGAGAGACTGATGACTAATGCTGAAGCCCTAAATAATTCCATGTTGCTATTATTTCAAACATGGAATAAGGAAATGAGTGAGCCAATGTTTACCAGGGTATTAAGGTACTCTTGAAGGGCCAGAGTGACTCCATTTTGTTAAACCCACCTTGCTGAGCCAGCACCATTTCAAGGAGGTGAGCCAATCACGAAGGAGAAGGTCATAAGACCATCACCCCACCCAGGCTGGCCAATGATAAGAAACAAAGAAAATACCAGAGACCTGAAGTAACTTTCTTGCCAATCAGTGAGAGACAACTACATTTCTTGAAATCTACAACCAATGTGTAGCCACCTGAGTGCATTCCTCAGCCCCCCTCCACCTCCCCCCCTAACTGCCAAATAAAAACCCAGCCCAACTAACACCGGGGTAAGATTGGGAGTCCTGGATGGAGCCCAAATAAAGACAAGCCTTGTGTGTTTACATTGGAATAAGCTCCTTGGTGGTCTCTTGGGAATTTCTTGACTGGAGTACAACACTCTGAAGAGAAGGTATTTGGTTGGCAGTTGGAATTTCCGGGGAGACATTTATGGCACTTCACATTTTTCCTTGACTGTCTACCATTTCTGCCTAATTTTCTCATCATGGAAATCCACTTCAAGCCTGAATTCTCTAAAATATTGGAAAATGCCTTTTAGAGTTGAATTTCCATCCACCCACACGGAATATACTAGTTGCAATGTGAAACTAAAAATAAAGCCATTGAGTCTATGAGTTTAATCAGGATTGGAAGAAATAATCATCAGAGGTGGAAGAGGAAAAAAAAAAGGCACAAGGTTAGATCTCTTTTTCTCCTTTTATCTAATCTAAAGAGAACATCTATTCTCAGTGGAGACTGGGAACAGGGTAAGCTATTTACTACTACTACTACTATTTAACAAAACTCACACAGTATTTCTTTATTAAGGAGGATTTTTTTCACATTGATCATTAAATCCACACACGTGAGCTGGAAAGTTTATTAGGCTCATGAGCTTATTTATTTATTTATTTTTTACCAAGGACCACTGAAAGCCAGGGAACAGAAGGTCAACGTGGGAAACTAGAAGCCTCAGACTTGAAAGGGTTATGTGGGATATATGGTCACAGAACACAGGTTCATAATAAGACCCATTTGGTTTTACCATAAAGATACAAGTTGCTTTGATGGAAAAAATAGAGATTAGAGATAAGTACTTCCTGTGTGTGTGGCAGGAACAGAGCCCAGTGATGTGATTCACAAGGAAAAGGGTTGGTTTGAACCTTGAATGAATATTTGTCTAAGCCCCATTCTTATATAGTCACAAGGTATTTTGAAAAGTTTGAGAAGACTTCTCAGTAAATACATTTTTTATAAAGATTTTTTTTCCTAAGAAACATCTTACAGATATTTGATGGAGCTGGGATTTTGTGAAACATTTTGAGAAATCCTGTTGTAAATAATCAGAAGCATAATATAAGGCCATCCTTGAATTAAGTGAAGATCGCTACAAACTTGAATTTTCAGTTCTGTTAATTTCACACATTTCCCTTGATCCCAACGTTCTAAATCACTCAGACATACCACTAATAAATTTGGAGCTTAGCATTCTAAATGTCTTTAAAAACTATCTTTAAAAACTTTATTGGACTAATTCCCAAGTACAGCTTGTATTGTGCTTGAAATATTTTCAGAATTAGACACTGGATATTATATTTTAATTGTCTAGAACTTCCTA
>NW_006159448.1:704612-705537 GCF_000334495.1 Tupaia belangeri chinensis | reverse complement strand
TACACGACTAAAGGTATGTGCTGTGTTTATGGACGAATTTATTTATAAAAGTTTTTTCTTTTTAATTTTGACAAGGAATCTAAAGAAATCAGTAATCTCTCTCAAGTGCTAAGGAAACTGAAGAAAATAAGTTTCTAATCATAGTTGTAAATATAATTAAAATTAGAAAAATGCAAGAAGAGGAGATGTAGTAAGAAAAAAAAAAAGAAAAACATATATCAAGTCAAAAGACCAAACAAATAATGTGTTAGGTTGACACTCTGGAGATGGCAGCATATATGTACATTCAATCAGCAGAGTGTCACGGTAATACATACCCAATATGCCACATGGACATGTGGAGGGGCAGTGAATGATAAATATGTATTTGCTTAATATATCAATATAAGGGCAAGGAAAAAAAAGCTTCACAATTATTTCTGTCCATTCTAAGTAACTCTAATTCTGTCTTTTAATGGAACTCTTTATATCAATGGGAAATTTGCTGGAAGCCGTACCCCAGCCGGGGTGGGTACACAGGAAGGCGACACGGGTGAACAGGAATCAGACTAAGACCTCATGCCCTTTAGCATGTTCTCAGCCGACTACAGCCAGAGTAAACTCCAGACTGCAACCCTGATGGCCAGGAGTCATGTGTATTTATTATGGAAGGAGTTTTACAGCAGTAGGATGGGTGAGGGGAAGTAAGTGAAAGATTTTACTCCAAAAGGTAAAGCATTCAAAGTATAGGAACAATAATCATAAAACATGACATCTGTTTTGTTTAGGTATAAACAGTCATAATTTTTAGAACGAGGAAGTCCATTTTTCGGGTGCATTCTCTTCTTAGATCTTGATTACCAGGGAGGGTCTTCAGATGATAGGGTTTTCAGGAATTTTCAGTCCCAGACCAGCTTGATCACTTTAGTCCCAGATTGGCTTGAGA
>NW_006159448.1:700114-704163 GCF_000334495.1 Tupaia belangeri chinensis | reverse complement strand
ACCAGGGTATGGCAATAAGGCCCATGGCAGAGAAACTGAGTGCAGGCCAGTACAGTAACACAATAGAGGTGAGGTCCAGAACTCATAAAACTGTTGACCTTACAAACAGTTCTCCTCAGCTGAGTCCTTGCTCTAGGCACGAGGGGCAGTTCTTTCATACTCAGCTTGTGTTAACTGCATGGTCTCAGCAGAAATTAAATATGTAATCCTCTCCATTTTCCTTTAACAAATATCCTTTAACAAGTGAATGAATGGGGCCCATCAGGTGGCATTGTGTTTAAGGTACAGGACTCCCACATGATTCACCATGGTTTAAGTCCCAGATCTGGTAGCTTGCTTTCTCACTTTCCATCTCTCTCTCTCTCTCTCTCTCTCTCTCTGGTGAAATTAAATAATAATAATAATGATGATAATAAAATTAAATAATTCTTAAAAAATAAAACGAATGAAGAAATTGTGGTATCTGCATGCACACACTCTCACACAGAAACACACACACACAGGAAAACCGGTCATTAAAAAGAATGAAATCCTGTAATTTGAGGTAAAATAGTCTAAAGGGCAAGTCTAAAGGGCATTATGTTGCATGAAATAAAACAGGTACGAAAAGAGAAATGCCACATGTTCTGTCTTATATGTGAAGATAGAAAAAAGTAAATGACCCCATAGAAGCAGAAAATTGAATGATTGAGAAATCCTGTTGTAAATAATTAGGAGCATAATATAAGGTCATCCTTGAATTAGTTGAAGATCGCCACAAGCTTGAATTTTGGAGAAGGATGAGGTGAGAGGAAATAGAGGGGTGTTGATTAACAGAAACAAAGTTTCCTATAGACAGGAGGAATACCTTCTACTGTTATAAAGTTTGGCAGATGAGCATAGTTGACAGTAATTTACTGTGTTTCTCAGAGTAACTGAAACATTTTGAATGCTCCCAATACAAAGTAATGACAAATGGTTAATCATTTAGTTTAATCATTACACATTAAGTTCTTGTACTTGAAAATCCCATTGTCCCCCACAAATATGTACCATTATTATTATAAATAAATAATTAGAATGGTTTTCTAAACTCAAAAAGTAAAATAAATAAAATGAATAAAAATCATTCTCTGTTGATTCCTTTGTACTATTTAAGGGAAATTCCTAGAGAAACTATTCTGTCAGTGTACACTTATAAGTTTTGAGTCATTGAAGTGGGCCCAAGATGATAGTAGAGATGAAGGAATTAGGTTTACTGTGTAACAACAAGGTGGAAATGTCTCAAAGCAGATTCATTGTATGAACTATTAGCATTTCTTTCCATTGGCAAGGCACCAATGCAGGTTATTTCTTAATTTTGCCAGAGGGCATGTGCCCTTGCTAGAGAGACAGAGAGAGAGAGAAGGAGAGAGGGAAAATGAGAAATCGTTTCCAATGGGAATGGTCCCACCACAATCCTTTCTCTTCCACCTTTCCCTCTTTTCAAGATTTTGGGTATAGACATACATGCACGAGACATTACTCAAGTCATTAGGTCTGGAACTCAAACAGTGTGGTCAGCCATCATGTGGGATCCAGCTGCTTAACCACCATGCTACAGACTGGCCATACTCAACCAGATTGTACCAGAGATGAAGATGTGGATTCTTGAGCTCAGACTGCATTTATCTGAGTCAGGCGTCTAAGAACATGGAAATAAAGAAATTGAACTCTGTAGAAATAAAAGTAAAGAACAAACGATGAAAGCTGTTTCACTGAATGAAACTCATTGCCCTTGAAGGGAAAGGGCATGCAACTTTCATTGTACGTGATATTGTTTAAATCACACAATTTCACACTTTGCATGTTTTCTGCAATATTTCCTCTCTGATGTTTTATCACTATTATTGTTCATGATACGATATTGCTGTACTAAGAAATGTAATTAAAAAAAAAAAACTTAGTGTCTTTGCTATCTATTTGAAAAACATGAACTTTAGAGGCACTAGAGTCCGTGACTCGCAACCAACCAATCAAACCAATTTCAGCTTTAAACTGGTTTCAATTTGATAACATCAACTTTATTTTTTGTCAGGAATTCTACATTTGTCTTTAAAACAACATTCATACTACAGAAGATCATTCAAATTGCATAAAAATAGCCACACACACCCTTTCAGGTAGCATTTCAGTACGTTATTCCCAAGATATTGGAAAAAAATTTGACCTTGAAGCAACCCTATACACATGTAGTTCACTTGAACAACATAAAATACTTCTGAATGTGCTTATTTTCCCCTTAGATATACAATAATCACTTTTCTTACAATAATGATTAAGGTTTAGAGTTTTGTAATTCTTATTACTGTATATTGTATGCTCACCATATTGAATTTGATTTTCATAATCATGGATCTTTTTTTTTTTTTTTCCTATAGGGTGCATGCGCTTGCCAGGCAGAGAGAGACAGAGAGACAAAAAGTGAAAAATCACCACCCAGGGGATATGGCCACGCCGCAATCCCTTCTCCTCCATTCTCCTCTTGGGATCTTGGGCACGCACGCGCAAACGCCTGGCGTGAGTTTAAGCCACCGGGTCTGGGACTCGAACCGCGGTCGACTACATGGGAGTCCAGCGACATAGCCATTACACTAACTGCTGGTCCCCATAATCATGGATTTTTTATGTAATAGGAAATGTAGTAGTCATGTAATAGGAAAGAGCACAGGCTTTCAAATTATATAGACCAGGACTTACACCACAGTTATGCTACTTGCTAACTACCTGTGTTTCTTTGTCATGCCGGTTATTTAATTTTGCTGTGCCTCAATTCTTTTTCCTTTATATAGGACAATAATATGCTCTGCCTCATAGCCTGTTTTGACTAGTGAATTAATTCATCCATAAAACTAACTACAGTGCCTGGTACTCCATAAGTGCAGTATAAATGTAGCTGTAAAAAATAACAGGACCATCATGTTTATTCCCTAATTATTTCCTAAAAGTGAATTCCTAAAAGAGAAATAAATCTGTGGGCCATCAGGTGGTATTGAAATTAAGGTGGCTGTATCCTATAAGACTGAAGTCTCAACTCAGTGGCTTGAAAATCATGCTAGGTATGTGTGTAAATATGCCCCAAATCCCAAGAGAATGGAGAAGAGATTGCAGTGTGGCCATCCCTGTCAGGGGTGATTTTTCACTTTTTCTCTCTCTTCTTTTTCTTTCTCTCTGTGGCAAGTACATGAGCCCTACAGAAAAAAAGAGAAAGTGAGAGAACTAAATCTAACAACATACATATTTTATACAACTCCTATGCAAACTGCCAAATGCTTTTCTGGAGCAGGAGATCTCTTTGTAGTTTCATCAGCATCTAAAAGAGGGTCCTGGGCCAAGAATACTCAAGTATAAAGCAAATTAATACCAATGAAAATGCTATGAGATGCAGGTAGAACCATAGCTTCCTTCTAGCTGTGAAAGTTGGCAAGGTGCCTACCATCTCAATAGCATGCCACAAAAGTTATTTCTCACTCCCTCAAACTCCACTCAAGGAACGAGGTTAATAAATCCTCATCACCTTGAAAATGGCAAAAGAAGAGGGAAAATAAAAAGGTTTTCATCTTTTCACTGCCTTAGTCTAGAGAGGATACAAATAAATTATGCTCGTGTTTTATTAACCACAACTATTATGTGATCCCTGCATGTGATCAGAAGGATGGAAAAAGCATATAGAAATATCAGAGTTCTCTCTTTCTAGGCTATCGGTTCTTTATCATGTATCTAAATATTCTTCAAGAAATATGCTTTGTGGGACCAGCAGTTAGCGTAATGGCTGTGTCGCTGAACTCCCATGTAGTTGACTGCAGTTTGAGTCCCAGACCCGGCAGCTTGAACTCATGCCAGGAACGCGTGCGTGCGTGCCCAAGATTCCGAGAGAAGAATGGAGGAGAAGGGATTGCAGCATGGCCATGCCCCCTGGGGGGTGAATTCTTGCTTTTTGTCTTTCTGTCTCTGTCTTTCTGGAGAGTGCACGCACCCTATAGCCAAAAAAAAAAAAAAAAAAAAAAAAAACAAAAAAAAAAAAAAATTTT
>NW_006159448.1:697798-700065 GCF_000334495.1 Tupaia belangeri chinensis | reverse complement strand
GGACCCGGTGGCTTAAAACTCACGCCGGGCGCGTGTGCGTGCGTGCCCAAGATCCCGAGAGGAGAATGGAGGAGAAGGGATTGCGGCGTGACCATCCCCCCTGGGGGGTGATTTCTCGCTTTCTGTCTCTATGTCTCTCTCTGTCTGTCTGGCGAGCGCACGCGCCCTACAGTGAAAATCTCTCCAAAAAAAAAAAAAAGAAAAAGAAAAATGCTTTGTAATTGCTGCATAGTGTTTCATTGTACATGTGTAACAGTTGTTTAACATTTAAATTACTTTTATTTTTTAGGTTTTTGCCTTAGGGCACATGCACTCATCAGAGACAGACCAACCGATACAGTGAGGGGGAAAGTGAGGAATCACCCCCCAGAGGGATGGCCGAGCTGCAATCCTTTCTCCTCCATTCTGCTCTTGAGATATTGAACATAGACATGCACACGGGCCTGGTGTGATTTTTCAGGCCACTGGGTCTGGGACTTGAACTGCAGTCAGCCAAGTAGGAGTCTAGTGCCTTAACCACCACACTACCTGTTGGGCTCTAAATTACTCATCTTTAAGCAAAGTATTCTGGAAGGACTCTCATACTCTTATGAAGGTTTAACTAATTATTTACTGAATTCAAGTCACAAATCTTACGGTAATGCTTTTGTATATGTGTGTGTGGGAATTGTACAATATCTAGACTTACGTAATAAAAAAAGTATGTCTCACATTTGCTTACAACAATTGGAACTTTTATGGGGTGGCTCTTTTTCTTTTACAAAGTCCAACTCAAGTCATATTTCCTTTAATATCTTGCCTATCTGAACATGTCAAGCTGTTCATTCTCCTCCATGCTATAAATTAGCAATTAAGCATCTGAGAAACTGATGCAAACATCAGCTACAGAAGACTACTAATGGATTTGACCTTGAAGGCATATTCTGTCTATTAATAACTATTGTAGTAACCAGCAATTCAACCGAGCTTTTTAAACTTTTACATGACCTCTAGTTTAATATGGAAGCATTTTTAAAGTTATAAAGAATAATGTGTTTGGAAAGTCAAGTATATGTAGAAACCTGAAAGTTGTCATTTCTAAAGACTGAAATTTTTTACCTAGACAATGTGTTATACATACTATCATCTTTCTCATCTAAGCTTGTCTTTGCCAGGGAGATGACTTCCTGTCTGTCTGAATTCAGACTGAGCAGACCATCCTGTGTGTGAGATTTCTTTTTGTTTATACTATGGACAGTGTGTGTTCTTCCCACCTATGTAGCCTTATTATCTGAAAAGGTCAGTAGACATCTTTGTAAAATTCCCTTTCAAGGTCCTGAAAAGTGCTTTCAGTTTTACCATGTTTAAAAGCAATTTTAGATCATCAGAAAACATCATTTTCTTTCTTTCTTTTTTTAATGGAGAGGTTTTTGCTATAGGGCATATGCACTCGCCAGAGAGACAGAGAGACAGAAAGTGAGAAATCACCCCCCAGGGGGGATGGCCATGCCTCAATCCCTTCTCCTCCATTCTCCTCTCGGGATCTTGGGCACGCACGCACACATGCCCGGCATGAGTTTTAAGCCACTGGGTCTGTACCACGGTCAACTACATGGGAGCCCAGCGACATAGCCATTATACTAACTGCTGGTCCCAGAAAACATCATTTTCTATGGTTAGCTAAAAATTGGCAAGCAAGAATTTACAAAACATAAAAGAGGAAGATGGATTTCATGATTGAATTTTATTTTCATGTTGTTATACTGCGATGACCTAGGGGGTGACCTACATAATTTTTCCGGAAGCCTTCTAGTCTAGATCAGTAAAAATCATAACTTTGGTAGATGAACTTCATTTACTGTTTGAGAAAGACACATAACAAGCTATGGTTCAATTCTGTCTGGCAACTTTTCTTAGACTCATGACACTTCATGCCAAAGGATCTTTTCATCTTTGGTAGTCCATCCTCTTTTGGTCTTCACTGCTGTCTCCCTTCTGTCACCAGACACACTCAGCACATGTGCAGTTGAGTCACACTTCAGGCAGACCAAGTGATGAACAAAAAAAAAACAGTATGGTAAAATGAGAAGGAAATGAATGAACCTGAATGCTCTGAGTTTGTGAAAATGCAAACCAAATTATAATTTGCTTGTTTTAGTATCTAGGGCCATAATAAGATACTATGGATGAGATGGCTAAAACAAATGTTTCTTATAATCCTAAAAACTGAAAGTCTGAGACAGCATGCCAGTTTGGTTGGGCTCTGGTGAGAGGGTCCCTTCTTTCCC
>NW_006159448.1:680446-697654 GCF_000334495.1 Tupaia belangeri chinensis | reverse complement strand
TGGTTGCCTTTTTATTCTGTCTTCATATGGTGAACCAATAGGGAGCAAACTCTCTGGTGTCTTTCTCAACAATTGACACAACAAATAGACTTAAAATCAGTGAGGATATAAAAGAACTTAACAGCATCATCTATCAAGGTACAATCAATACTTACAAACACTCATCTCACTACTGAAGATTACATGTTCTTTTCAAGTACCCAGAGTACATATACTAACATAAATCATTCCTTGTACTTAAAACAAACCTCCACAAATGTAAAAGAATTTAAATCATAAAGTGCATATTATCTGATCATAATGGAATCAATATCAATGTCAATAATCAATATAAGTAAGCTAACAGGAAAATCTTGAATACTTTGAAATTAACAACACACTTTCAAATAGTCTCTGGGTCAAAGAAAAAGTTTAAAAAAATTTTTAAATAAGAAATGGGACTGAATTAAATAAATATACAGCATATTAAAATATGTATGATGGGGCCAGCTGGTAGCATAGCAGTTAAGGTGCTGGACTCCCATGTGGTCGACCACAATTTGAGTCCTGGACCCAGCAGCTCGAAACTCATGCTGATCTTGTGAGTGTGTACGTGATTAAAATCCCAAGAGGAGAATGGAAAGAAGGGATTGAGGTGTGGCCACTGCCCAGGGGATGATTTCTCACTCTTTGTCTCTCTGTCTCTCTAGCTAGTACACATGCCTTATAGTAAAAATCTCTCTCATTAAAAAAAAAAAAATCTGTCATTCTGTAAAGTAGTATTTGGAAATTCATAGCAGGAAATTATAGAGAAGAAAATTTATAGCACCAAATGAATACATTAGAAAAGAGAAAAAGTCTTAGGTCAATAATGTATGTTCTCAACCAAGAACCAAGGAAGTAAAGAGCAAAATAAACCCAAAGCAAGAAGAATAAAGATAAGAGGGGAAAAATCAATAATAACATAAACCATAAAAGTGGAAAATCAATGAGACAAAAGAACTGACTCCTCCATAAGATCAATATCATTGACAAATCTCTAGCAGGACTGCCAAAGAGAAAAAGAAATAAGACACAAGTTACCAATAGCAGAAATGAAACATGGACTGTCACTGTCACTCACTGTAGACCCTGCAGACATCAAAAAGATAATGGGGAAAGCACAAATATACATATATTTGACAAAACAGGTCAAGTCTTTGAAAAAACATAAGTTACCAGAATTTGCTCAAGATGAAAAAAAATTAATATATCTATCACTTAATTATTGAGAAAATTTAATTCAGAATTTTTAAACCCTTTCTCTGGAGACGTTTTCACTAGACCATTCTATCAAATACTTTTAAATTAACACCAATTCTATTAGTCTCTTTCAGAAAACAAAAGATAGGACTCAGCTCCTATTGTGAAGCTAGTATTACCCTGATACCAAAACCAAGTAAAGATATACAACAAATATAATTTCAGGCTAATATTTCCAATGAATATACATGTAAAAGTCCTTATGATATATTAAAAAGTAGAATTTGGAATATACACATAAAGATTCTATTTGATGGGACCAGCAGTAAGCGTAATGGCTATTTCGCTGGACTTTCATGTAGCTGACCGTGGTTTGAGTCCCGGACCCAGTGGCTTAAACTCACGCTGGGCACGTGTGTGTGTGTGTGCCCAAGATCCTGAGGGGAAAATGGAGGAGAAGGGATTACAGCGTGGCCATCCCCCCTGGGAGGTGATTTCTTGCTTTCTGTCTCTCTGTCTCTCTCCGTCTTTCTGACAAGCACACGCTGTGCCCTATAGCAGAAACCTCTCAAAAACAAACAAACAAAAAAGAATTCTATTTGGTGTGTTAGACTTTATTGGCCTGGAAAGGCCTCTGTACTCCAGCTTGAGTTCCATAAGCAAACCACAACCTCACTTGAAAGTCTGCTTCCTTAGTAATTTGCTAAGTTACAGGCAATCACAGCAGCCATACTTCAGTCCATCACAGACAGCCCACGCTTTAAATTGTGTTCACGCAGGCAAACATCAAACTATAACCAATCCAGTTATTTTTCCACCTCATTCTCTCACTTCTGACTTCTGTAAATCACTTTTCCTTCCTTGTGCATGAACATCACCCAACCACATGGCTATCCAGTGTTCTTTGGAAGCCATTCTGAGGCCTGCCTGGTTTCAATCATTGTTGATCAATTAAACTGCTAAATTCAATTGTCTAAAGTTTTTCCTCTAACAGATGACACACTTTGGTTCACTGAAAGGATGCAAGCCTGGTTCAATATTCAGGAATCAATCAAGGCAATACACCATGTTCATAACAAACTAAAGAAGGAAAATTACATAATCATATCAATACTCTCAATAAAAGCATTTGAAAAAGTTTGACACCCATTCATGATAAAAAAAAAAACTTTCTGGGAACTGAAAATAATAGGGAATTTCTCAACTTAATAAAGATCAGCTACAAAAGAGAAACCTATCCTAGCATAACTCTTAATGGTGAAAGACTGAACAGAATCCTTGTCTCCTATGATTAGGAACAGGGCAAAGATGTCAACTTTTGACCAGTCTTATTTAACACAGCACCAGACATTCTTACTGGACCATCAGTTCAGTAAGACTTAAGAAAATAAATGCAGTACATATTGCTGAGTAGAAGAATTAAACTACACTATAGGAACACATACCTGGGGCATAAAAACAAATATTACGGAATTTGTAATTGGATTGAACTTTCCATTTTATTCTCATGTCTCTTTTTACTTGTGGAAAATTTCACTTATCACTTCTGTAATCTCTATTTCATTCTTTTCTTCTCTAATTCTTATTAGGAAAGCCTTCAAGTTTCTAAATCTCTCTTAAATGTTCGAAAATAACTCAGACCCATATTATCTCACTGTTTGGATACATTCTAGTCAAGTCCTCAGTTCTGTTTTCCAATTTATTCATTTCATTTCTCTAGAAATGCCTATTTTACCTTAGGAATAACATGCCTTTTATTTAAGTGACTACATTTTCTTTTTTGGTCAAATTTTGTATTTGATCATGTTTTTCAAGTTTTTTTTATTATTATTTTTGTGAAAGAGAGAGAGAAAGAGCACCAACAAAAGCCTCAGCCAGCCCTAGAACATGGGCACACATGTTGTGCCTTGTATACACAGGGAGGGCTCTGGACATGGACCTGGAGGCTTCTGTGAATCGGTCTTGCAGTGTCACTAGTTACTAGTGCACAACATTCTGGCCCCAATTATTTTCATATCTACTAATGCTTGTTCAATTCAGCCCACTGCTTTTTTTCTTAAAAAAAAAAAAATCCTTGCATACAGAGGTTAAGAGAAGAGTTTCTGGAGCCATATTACATGAGTTCAAAATCTGATCTCTATTTTTTATTATGTAAAATTGAGTGAAATCACTTCACTATCCCTTGTTTTTCTGTGTATAAAATGAGGATTTTACTACTGATATCATTATAAGAACTATTTAATTGTTATATGTAAAGCTCTTAGAATAATGTCCAGCACATAATGGTCTCTACAATATTACTATATATATACACATATATATATGTGTGTGTATATATATATATATATATATACACACACATATATAGCAATATATATGTATATAAATATGTATGTGTATATATTTACTAATGTATATAAATATATATGTATGCATATTTACTAATATCCTTTTTCACTTGTCTTTTATAGAATCTAATGTCTTATTTTTCTGACATTCTTAAGATTTTATTTTTGACCAGTTTAAATACATACTCTAGATATTAATTTATTTTCGGGGACCAGCAGATGGCATCATGGTTATTTGCTAGACTCCCAGGTAGGTAACTGTGGTTTGAGTCCTGGACATGGCAGCTTAAAACATGCCAGGTATGTGTGTGTGTGCATGCATGCCCAAAATCCTCAGAGGAGAATAGAGGAGAAGGGATTGTGGTATGGTCATCTCCCTAAGGGAGGGATTTCTTGCTTTCTGCCGCGCTCTGCTTCCCTGGCAAGCACATATACCCTATAGCAAAATTCTCTCTCTAAAAAAGTATATATTTTTATTACTATAGCACTTATTCATTCATATGCTTTCAACATTAATTTGAAATTTTTTCTTAATATGAAGTCTCACTGTACCTTTCTCCTTCCTTTTGTAAAACATTTCATGTTTACCACTACCCTGAAGTCAGGTCTTTTTCCAGATCTTTTTTCCATGCTGCAAGCAGAGTACAAAAATAATGAAAGTTGAGCGACAATTTGCTGTTGATTTATTCCCAGCATTAGCTACATATCTCAAGTTCAGAAGATTAATTCCATTGATTATTCTTTCTCTCACCTCTCCTCACGCACAGAGCCAAACATTTTCAAGACCTAGGGGGAAAACATCTTGATTATAATTCAGCTATCATTAGTGCCATTCTGTGCTTCTCTCAGATGTTCAGAAAAAAAAAATAAGTATATCATGCTTTACTGCTGTTTGACTTTTGAGATTTATACTTCTTCTATCAGAGAAATGAATGTAGAAGTTGTACTACAGACAGTGAGACTCCCCTCCTAGGCAGACATTGTAGCATTCTGTCTGTTTCCATGTGCCTCAGCAAAGCAATTTCCCAAGTAAGTCAGAACTTGGGAAGGAAGCCAAAGATGGGAAAATAAAGGATAGGAAAACAAGGTAAGGAGAAGATATTTTCAGACTATAAAGCAAACATTTAAAAATAAACAACTATATAGAATTTGAACCATGGTAAAAGAATGACTTACTCTATCAATATATTGTAGTTTTCATTACTATTTTACTACAGTATTCTTTTTCATCATTTTAAAAGCTACTTATTGTGTCGCTGGAGTGTACTATAGCATACCATTACCCAGTAATAGAAACCAGACATTCTGAATTTTGGTCCAGTTAATTTTGCCATTAGGACAATATCTGCTTCTTGAAATTAGGCAAAATATTTTCTTAGCCATTTTGCAAATACATAGTGTAATCAAGAGTAAAATATGAATCACTGAAAAGGAAATGATTTCAACTGTTTATGTAAATCTAGAACCACCTGTTCTGCATTAGTGAAAGATATTTAACTCTAATTAAAAAGAACAAAAATTGATTTTATTATCCTACCCATTAAAAGGTAAACATAATCTTCTGTTAAGTGATAGGAACAGCTTGCACGATTCCATTTTTAGACGTTCTTCATCACTAATTCTCAACGGCTCTGAACAGAGCTTTATGTTAGAATTGGCTTTTGGTGCTTCTGGCAGGACATACCCTGTTGAATGAAATTGGAAAGGGCTCAGTTTCTCAGATATCATTTGAAAAGTCTTGTGGTCCTGATACTTGCTTTGGACACAAGCCACAGCAGCTCTCTCCCAGCAGTTGCTTCTTTGCCTAAAGATTGGCTTTGATAACTCAGCCGGAATGAAGCTGGTTTCTGAGCCATGGCTTCTGCAATGTCTGTGTTTTCTTGGATTGCTTGACAAAATACTCACCTAATATGCAGTGAACATGTTTATTATAAGTGTTATGTCTGAGACTACACTATTCATTGTAATGCTTCCTTCCTGGAGAAATCAGTTAGAGAAGGGATAAAGCCTCTCTTTAGCGATGGCAAATAATGGGATTTACAATCTTCTCGTTTGATTTGTGCTGAGAAGGAAAATTACATATTTCCTCAGTCAACACTCTAAGGATTAAAAATCAGTCTACTCAAATTATTATTGTTAACTATTTTCAATGTACTTGTTCGCGATGTTGCACTTTTCTCTTTACAAGCCTTATGATGTAAAGGACACACAGAAGTGGGTTTTTTCAAAGACCCAATCCTGAAGACTTTTGTGGATTCTGCTTTGTTGTCTCTTCCTGGACTTAGATGTCAAACGCAGGAATTTAGAGACAAGGCAGATTTCTTCATGCATCTGACCAGCTTTTCCTTCATTCCATATGGCCAAGAGCAATAACAAGAATGAGATAAGTGCACCTTTAATTTCTTCACGCCAGAAAGGATGCATTGTTCTCACTCATATTTTGTATGGAGATGAGTCATGATCACCCACTTAGATTCAGATTGCCTAGCCCTCGTATGAGACATAGAGCTCATGGACATATTAGGGATATTAATATCTTTGGATATACTCGCAGAATCTGTTTGTTTTTGTTTCTGTTTTGTTTTGGTTTTCCTTAGTAGGAGGGAAAGCTTTCCAAACGCTTACAAATAACTGGCCCCCCGAAAAGGCCCAGAGAAGCTGCCCTATATCTGTAGTCCCATCCTTGTGACCACTTAGCTTAGATATGTGACACAGTCACCACCAATGAAGAAGTCCAATTCTGTTGTCCTATGTATTCTCCTTTTTCTCCACATTTATTTATTTGTCTATTTACTTGTGATTTTCAAGCTATTATGTCTGGAACTCAAACTGCAGTCAGCCAGGTGGGAATTCAGCACCTTAACCACCATACCTCCTGCTGGCCCCTCTTATTCCTTCTTAATTTCTTTTTTTTTTTTTTTTTTTTGAGAGAGAGATTTTCGCTATAGGGTGCATGCGCTCGCCAGACAGACAGAGAGAGACATACCGACAGAAAGCGAGAAATCACCCCCCAAGGGGGATGGTCACGCCGCAATCCCTTCTCCTCCATTCTCCTTTTGGGATCTTGGGCACACACACACACACCCCCGGCGTGAGTTTTAAGCCACCGGGTCCGGGACATGAACCGTGGACGACTACATGGGAGTCCAGCGACATAGCTACTATGCTAACTGTTGGTTCCCCTTCTTAATTTCTTGCTCTTCATGAAAGCAGGTATCTGTGGAGAATTACTAGCCTATAGTGAAAATGGATTGGTTTTAGTTCTGTGATTTGGAATGCTGGTGCCAATTATGCCCTATTCCCCTTTGCCTTAGTTTTGTATAAATTGTTTTCATAATCTGTGGATCTAGTTGTATATTTGCATGTTGTGGTCTGAGTGTGCTTGTTCAAAAGGGTATTTTAATTTTAAAAACTTATTTCAAACTTGTTTGTATTGATGTCTACTAATGATGATACAATAAATAAGTTATAGCAATACTTGTAAGAAGTCCCCTTTCTGGGGATCAGCAGATGGCATAGAAGTTATATTGTGGGGTTCCACATGGCCAACTATAGTGTGAGCTCTGAATCCATTGACTTGAAACTCACCCTGGGCACATGTGCATGTGTGCCCAAGATCCTGGGAGGAGAATGAATTGCAGTGTAGCCATCATCCCTAGGGGGTGATTTCTCATTTTCCTCTCTCTGTCTCTCTGTCTCTCCTCCTGTCCCGGCCCGTGAGACAGTTGAACATGTTCCTTGGGGGAGGGAGTGAGAGATGGGACAAACACATGCACACACAATAGGAGGTGCTGATCAAATCGTCTTCTTCCGTCTACTTCCGTTTATTGAGGAGAAATGGCGATTTATATACAGCTGGTGGGAACCAATTGGTTGCCCGAAATGCAAATGAGATAGAACAGCATGAACCAATCATTGATGTGAGTGGATCTCTCCCGTTGCCTAGAAACCCAACCAGTTCTGGGAAGAACAGTTGGTCACATGATTTCTGAGAGATGGTTTGCTCAGTGAGGAAGTGAAGCCTAATGGTTTCCAAGATGGCGGATAGCTCAAGATGGTGGATAGCTCAAGATGGCTTTCGTATGCAGTGCTCGCCACACCTCCCCTGAATGGCACAAGAGCCCTAAGGCAAAAACCTCTACAAAAAAAAGTCCCTTTTCTCTCCATTTCAATTCTCTAATGGTTCTACAGTTGCTGCAGTTGTGTTAGCTTTGATCCTCCATACTTTCCTAAGACCTTCTTCAAGGTCATAAAAACGTTAATTCATTCCGGGACCAGCAGTTAGTGTAATGGTTATGTTGCTGGACTCACACGTGGACCTGGTGGCTTAAACTCATGCCAGGTGCGTGTACGTGTGTGCCCAAGAACCCGAGAGGGAAAAGGAGGAGAAGGGATTGAGGCGTGGCCATCCCCCCTGGGGGGTGATTTCTCGCTTCCTATCTCTCTGTCTCTCTCTGTCTGTCTGGCGAGCGCACGCGCCCTATAGCGAAAAACCTCTCCAAAAAACAAAGGAAGAAAAAAATGTTAATTCATTCTAATTATGCTATTTTTTCCACCTTTCCAGTTTGATCTCTTTTACCTCATTCTCTTACTGAAACCAATCCTTACCATCATGTCTAGGAGTCACATGAAAAAGGCAGGAGTTCATTTAAAAATTGGATTAAAGAATGTAGTATGAGAAGGAAAAAAAACGTATTTTTATGTGGGTAGACAGATGTGGGATACACATGACATCTGTTATTCGAATATGAGCTTCATGAGGCAGAACATGCTCACGGTTTTGTTTACAGCTAAATTCCTACTGCCTATCCTAAAGTAGGTGCTCAATAAATACTTGCTAGATATTTTCTTATCCATTTATTCTTTAACTCATTTATTATTCTTCTTATATCACTTTTATTGGATTTAGATAGTGCAATTACTTTGACTTCATAGTTTAATTTCATAAAGGAATGCCTTATCCTTGATGATTTAGAAAATATTCCCAGAGAAGGAAACACATGCGATAACGCTGTGATGAAAAGAGCAATCCAGGGTACGAGGCTAAGAGGAACAGAGGGGACTAGCCAGAGGTGGGGTGGCTGATGTGACTGGATCACATGGCTGACTGCAGGTTCAAGTCCCTGACCCAAAAGTCCCAGCTAAGAAAACAAGAATTTCTCTTTACCTGATTTTGTTTAAACTTGCTCTTGTAATTTCATTTTAGAAAAATGAGGTTAATATAATGGAGGCGAGACCAGCAAGTGGTTGAAGGCCCTTGAAGCCCACATGGCTCACTCTGTATCTCTCTGGGAAAATTTAAATAAATAAATAAAGTTAAAAAAATAATTATTTAAAAGTATACATATATATGTAAATGTATTTTTATATATATTTACATATATACATACATACATATATATATATATGTATATGCAGAGGCATTAACAAGCCAGGGCTAGAATAGGTGTGACTGCTTCCATGGTTAAAGAGTGCTAGAAAAATGTAGGACTTTGCTTGGGTATTCGTAGAGATTTTTCTTTCTCTCACTTCCCAGAGGTAAATTATTTTTCACATTTTTGAGGTCCTTATGACATCAATGAAATAATTTTCTGCATAGATAAAATAAACAATTTTTGAGAGATTTTTACTAGAAGGTGTGTGCATTCGCTTCAGAGACATAGAGAAAGAGAGAGACAAAATGAGAAATCATCCCCCATGATGGCCATGCTGCAATCCTCTCTCTTCCATTCTCCTCCTGGGATCTTTGGCACATAAGCACATGTACCCATCATGAGTTTTAAGCCAGTGGGTCTAGTACTTGAACTGCAGTAGACTACATGGGAGTCCAGCGATGTAACCATTATGCCATCTGCTGGTCTTTAATTTTTAAAAGTACTTACCACATGTAAAAGAGGTGATTTGTATAATTTTATTTTAAACTTCAGTTAAATATTTTGACTAAATATTGTCTTAGCTATTTAAAATCAAATTATACAGCAATATTGAAGAATCATATTCCCTTAATAATAATTCTTCTGGGAGAATTGCCATTTGTTTTTGTTTTTGTTTTTTTAGAGAGCAATTTTTGCTATAGGGCATTGCACTTGCCAGAGAGACAGAGAGACACAGTGAGACAGAAAGCAAGAAATAATCTCCCCCTCCTCCCCATGGGTGATGGCTATGTTGCAATCCCTTCTCCTCTAGTCTCCTCTTGGGATTTTGGGCATGCATGCACATGTGCCCGGTGTGAGGTTTAAGCCACCAGGTCCATGATTCGAACCATAGTCAACTACATGGGAGTCCAGCGACATAACCATTAGGCCATCTGCTGTTCCCATTATTGTCATTTTGTAACTCAGTCTCACATGATGATTTTGTTTTATTTGGCAATGTTCTTTTTAAGCATTTTTAATTTTCATAAACATTTGCCTCAGTGTTAAGACCAGATCACCATTTATTGATATTTCCCCCCCCACAGGTAGAAAAATCTGTGTGAAAAAGTCTGTGTGTCTTCAAATCACAAATTACCCTAAGTCTTAGCCAACCTGGATCATGGTCATACATGTGTGTGCCCAGCATGTTTACAGAAATCTTGGGACAAGAACCAAGGACTGAGTCATAGTACTTTAAAGAGGTAGAATGGCATTTTTGCTTATAGGAGATTATTGTAAATAATTTGAAATTTCAAGTCAAAATATGTTGTGATGGCACCTTCTCTGCATAAATAAGAAAGTATAATCTATTTTCATCATTGTATTTCCATTACTGATAGGCTTAACGTTAAATGAAAATAAATAAACATCTCATTAAGTATGAGTTGCCACTGCCTAGCTTGTTTAGTCTTTGGTAATCACCTCTCTGTGCTAAACAGAAAAGATGGCCAGGTTTTTTCTTAACTCTTCTTAGTTATTCCAAGTGCTTAACTTCATGAATTAAATTCTAGAATGAAAATGGCATAAGGTAGGTAGTGCCAGCGACATAACGGTTATGTTGCTGGACTCTCACGTGGCTGACTCCGTTTCAAGTCCTGGACCTGGTGGCTTGAAAATCATGCCAGGCGTGTGTGCGTGTGTGCCCAAGATCCCAGGAGGAGAATGGAAGATGAAGGATTGCGGTGTAGCCATCCCCCCCCCACCCCCAGGGGATGATTTCTCACTTTCCCTCTCACTATTTCTGTCTCTCTCTCTCTCTCTCCCTGAAGAGTACAAAAATTTATTCTGAAAAAATAAAAAGAAAGTAAATGGCTTAAGGTATTAGGATAGAGAAGAACTTGGAAACAGGTTCTCTTAGATGGGAAGTTTAGCAGTTGTTACAGTTAACCATTTGCATGAGCAAACAAACAAACAAAAAATAGTGCAACATCAGAATGTGAACTTTAAAAATTCATGGACCTTGGGACCAGCAGTTGGCGTAATGATTATGTTGCTGAACTCCCATGTAGTCAACCGCAATTCGAGTCCTGGACCCAGTGGCTTAAACTCATGCCGGGCGTGGTGCATGCATGCCCTAGATCCCGAGAGGAGAATGAAGGAGAAGGGATTGTGGCATGACCATTCCCCCTGGGGGGGGCGGGGGAGGGTGATTTCTCCCTTTCTGTCTCTGTCTTTCTCTGACTTTCTGGTGAGCACACACACCCTATAGCAAAAACCTCTCAAAAAAAAAAAATTCACAGACTTTAATTTTTCTTATTGCAGACTCAAGAGCAGTCTTTTCAATTAAGAATACATTATGTTTTGAATCAGTTCTTAAATGTTCTAGTGTCTAGTATAAAATGGTCACCTACGAATTTGTATATATAAATCATATGTATATTTCTTTTTTTCCTCTTTTTAAAAAAATTTTAATGTGACCAGAGAGAGACAGAGAGAGAAAGAGAAAAGGGGAGAGCAAGCTGCCAGGTCTGGGACATGAACCACAGTCAGCCATGCAGAAATCCAGCTCCCTTAATCACCATGCCACCTCCTAGCCCCAATCATATGTATATTTCAGTGATGAACAAAAGAATAACTTCTCCTTGGGAACCAGCAGTTAGCGTAATGGCTATGTCACTGGACTCCCACGTAGTCGATCACCGTTCGTGTCCCTGACCCGGTGACTTAAAACTCACGCCGGGCACGTGTGCGTGCGTGCCCAAGGTCCCGAGAGAATGGAGGAAAAGGGATTGCGGCGTGACCATCCCCCTTGGGGGGTGATTTCTCGCTTTCTGTCTCTATGTCTCTCTCTGGCTGTCTGGCGAGCGCATGCGCCCTATAGCGAACATCTCTCTCAAAAAAAAAAAAAAAAAGAATAACTTCTCCTTGACCTCTATCCTTACACCTCTATTTCTTCCACTAGTTTTCAGCCACATAATAACAGTACTACAACTGCCCTTGAGTCATTGTTATCAATAGCATTCTCATTATGATTTGTACAAATCACTAAGATTTATTCACTGAGATTTAATTGCTGTCTCATCTCCGTATCTGCCATTTCCGTGGTCTTTTCCCCACCCCATGTTCTTAAAGAAGCACTCTCCACCCAGTGTAGGAATGTCATTGAGAAGACCAGCGCAGCCTTCTGCGGTGAATAACCCTAAATCAGGCCGTGGCCTCCTGGAACTGCCCTAGGCCCAAGTGCTCCCTCCTCTCTTTAATGCATCTGTCATTAACAGGGACTCCAACTCCCTCACACACCCGTCTTCAGGGGTCATTCCGTCCTTTCAGCAAACCACATGAAAGTAACAAATAGAGCATGGGGATGTGCTTCATAGTGTAATGCAGGTTAAGAGAACATATTCAATTCCAGATAAAATTAGTAATGGGAATAGAAAAGGTATAAGTCACACACACACACACACACACACACGAGCATAAAACTGGTATACCTGATAGAAGTTAAAAAGAAAAATTTTGTATTTTCGTTGAAAATAACGAGGCTGAAAAGCTACACTGTGATTATTTACAACCTAATTTCAAGTTCACCTTATTCTATTTTTATTTCAGTGAGATTTTATAGTAAAACAATATGAAATACCTTTGAATCGTTCAGCTTAAACTAATGAATAGGTCAAAAGAGAACCATCATAAAAAGGAGCTGAACACCATTAAAATAAATCACATTTTCCTATTCAGTCTATTTAAGAAAAATGAAATTTCTGTCTTTTTAAATAGATTGCCTAAGTGTTTTCCCTGAGAGTATTCAAAGGCAAGTAGAATCAAGAAAAGAAAAGAAAAAAAAAAAAAAAAGCTTAGTTATAGCATCTTTGGAATTTAAATAGAGCTTACACAAGTTAAGCATTAGCAAAATCATGCACCAGTTCAGGGCCACTAATTTCTAGTACTGAGATATAACTCTGAAGAACGGAAATTCATCAAGAGAGGTTAAAAGGAGACAAATACTGTGGGAAATTTCTAATAATTTAGCAAATAGGTCCAACTCTACTAATGCTTGACTGTCAGTAGCTTAACATAGATAGCTTTCGATTCAATACACTTACTCATGCAGCATGATATTTCCAGTACTGAAAAGACAAATTGCACATGTTGAGAAAGATTAACTTTAATTTCTATAGGGCACATGCACTCACTGGAGAGAGACAAAGAGACAGAAAGAGAGAAAGTAAGAAATCACCCCCTGTGGAAATGTCAAGGACACAATTCCCTCTCCTCCCTTCCCTTCTCTGGATTTGGTGTTTGCATATGAACGTACCCATTGTGTTTTTCTTTTTCTTTTTTCTCTTTATTTTTTTAGAGGTTTTTGCCTTAGGGCACGCATACTCTCTGGAGAGAGAGACAGAGCTAGTGAGAGGAAAAGCGAGAAAGCACCAGTAGAAGGAACAGCCATGCCACAATCCCTTCTCCATTTTCCTCTTGGGATTCTGAGCACACACACACACATACACACACACACACAGGTGCCTGGCATGAGTTTCAAGGGACAAGTCCAGGACTCAAACCACAGTCAACCGTGTGGGAGTCCAACACCTCAGCCACTACACCACCTGCTGGCCGTTCCCCTGCCGCAGTGTTTTTCAGGCTGCTGGATCCAGGACTCAAACTGTAGTCAGCCATGTGGGATATAGGACCTTAACCTCTATGGACCTGCTGGACTAAGAAAAATGAACTTTTAATATAGAAATGCTCTTTTTAAATTTGTAAATGAAGAGGATCTGGCATAGTCATAAAAATTATTCATGCATTTCCCAGCTTGTCTAATGCATTGTTTAATTTAAAAGAACTGAACCAAAGTTTTTAGCACCTACTACACACACAAACACACACACACGCACACACGTTGACACTGTGTTACCTGTGCAGTTTTCATAGATGCATATATTTTGTCTGTTAAGTCCAATTGCTCTCCAATGGTAGCATCTCACCAGGGAAAGATGCATCTTATCTCCCAGAGAACACGTCCCGTTGTTATCTTATGTACGTGTTTTAAGTCAGCCAGTGCTGTGGTGGTGAATCCCACATGGCCAACTGTGTGGTTCAAGTCCCAGACCTGAAGGTTTGAGCAACAAGCCAGATGTATGTGCATGCATGCCCCAAATCTCAAAAGAATGGAGAGTAATTGCAGTGTGGCTACCTCCCTAACAAGAGTGTTTCCTCAATTTTTTTCTCTCTTTCTCTAGCAAGCACACACGCCCTGCAGCAAATTGTTTTTAAAAATTTATTTTAAGTATATTATTTTTGTGGATCAAATAAAAAAGATAAATCAATTTCCTACTATATCAATTTGGAAAAAACAGACATCTATTTAATAAGATTCGTTTTTTTTTTTCCAAAATGGAATAATAGCATAGCAATAGACTGAATATTGAGATAGACTTGGTGAAACAGTTTCATTCACAGCAGGTTCTGAGAATTTTCAGTTTTCTAATGATAAAAAATAGTCTGTCAAATTGAGAAAAGACCTTTATTTGCAATTGTTCCCCTGAAATACCAATGTTGGGAGTATCCACAGCCTCAGAGCTGAGCACAGTGTACACAACAGAGAAACATTTGAAGAATTCCTGCCAGAGAGAGAAAATGGACTCATGTACTAAAGGACCATTTTATGCTTATTTTTTCATTATATTGGAAAAACAGAGTTTTAAAATGTATACTACATTTGCAATATCATTTCCACCATTTTATTAAATCATAATTTGGCTTATTGTTTTGAAGTATTAAAAATAAAAACTCATCATAGATAATATTTTAATATATAAAATACAAATGAAATAATAATTTTCCAATTTCTCAGGAACAAATAAAAACTACCAATATTTGATTTATATACTCTCCCCTTTTTTCTCTGTGCAATTTCCTTTGGTTTTAAGTAGTTGGGCTTTGAAATTATATTTAAATCTGCACTACTACTTTTCTTTTCAGTTAACTGTAAGATAAAAACAAGCATTTAGATGCTATTATAAATTCTTTAGAGTCTTAATTTTTAATAGCCTCATATTATTGTATTAAGTATATTCTCTTTTATTTTACCATTCATTGTCTTGGAAATTTGAATATATTTTCATATATTTCCTTTCTTTAATATCTTCATGTTTTAAAATATTTTCTCAGGCTAGCTTATTAGCAGTGAAATTGCTATGTCAACTAATAGAAGTCCTTTGACAACTTTTCATATATTTTGTCAAAATGCTTTCTGGAGAGGAATGTATCCCTGGAAAAGGAATGTACTGTATGGTAAGATATGCAATTTTGTTTACTTATCCATTACCATTGTGTAAGTAATTTTGATTTTGTAGTCTTCTTTAAACCATACCGCACTTCTTTTTAGAAATGATTATTTTGGAAATGAATCTGACCATAAAGTAATTAGTGCTCAAACTTTCCAATCATTTTTTTCCCCAATGAAAAAGCTCATTTTATTCTTTATAGACACATGTTTAAATTGATTTCTCCTAATCTTTGTTCACAAGATTTTTATAGCAAACATTAATGAACTACTTTAAAATAACTAAAATATCTTTTAATTAAGAAATGTCATCTTGCCCTAGGATATATCAATATTTTAGCTCCATGGAGACATGGTTTATGTTCCTTAAGCTTTCTCAAATTATCAAACAGGAGAAAACAATTTCTGAGTTGTTAATTAGAAAAATATTTTATGCTGAAATGATTGGTCTTAAACTATTTTTTCACTTTCATCTGACACATTTTTAGGTATTACATTAATTATTCTTATTTGTACTTCTTGTCATACATAAAGAAGAAGTAAATTTTAGAAGTATAATTTAAAAGTTCAGGCTAATTAAGATAAGTTAATAATAATTTAAAAGCTGGATGTGTTGATGTTTGGAACACAGATAAAATTCATCACATAGCACAATAAATATTTAATGAATACTTATTTTTGCCAATGAATATGTAATTCCTTTTGAGACATTTTATATGAACTCAATGTGGGTTTAAATTTTATTGCAGCTTACATAAAATTTTCTAGAAATTGATTAATTTTACCCAGGTGTCTTGTAAGAATAAAATTTTAAAAAAGGGAAGTCTTTTCATCAGCTTACTTATTAAACCAATTAAATTACTAGATAGTTGTATTATAAAAGGAAAAATGTCAAGAAATTCTACATACTAGTGCTAAGTGACACTTTTTATCAATACACTTCCAAAAGCATCATCAGGCAGAGAAAAAATCTAAGTATGAGAAAACTTCTGTATGTTGGAGGGTATATATCATCTCCCCAAAATATCAGTTAATTAGTAAATAACCATCACAACTCCTAGCAGCTTATGTATATATCATCAATTTTTTTTTAATTTAGATTTTTTGCCATAGGGTGCATGTGCTCACCAGAGAGAAAGAGGGAGGGAAAGTGAGAAATCACTCCTCAGAGAGATGGCCACACCACAATCCCTTCTCCTGCATTCTCCTCTCAGGACTTTGGGCACACATGCACATATGCCCAGCATGATTTTTAAGCCACTAGATCTGGAACTCAAACCTTAGTCAGCCATGTGGGAAACCAATGCGTTAACCACCACACCACTTCCTGGCCCCTCAACATGTATATTTACTCTATAAACTTGCCAAGGATTTTAACATGACATTCATGTGCCCATATGTAACTTCACAAATAACTCTTTTCCCATTGCTTATTTATTTATTTTTAGACATTCAATCAGTGCTGGCTACAACAATGTGCAAGATGATAGAAAATACACAAATATCTGCCTACATTATTCATAGTCAAGATCATCCTTTGGAGATGAGAATATTCTTTGTTTTAATCAAGAACTATTCTGCTACCTGGACACAGGCTTTCTACTTTTTTTTAACCAATCTTTTTCATGCTGCTTTGAAGTTCAGGCCCAAATTACTGACTTACAAGCCACCTTAAAAAATTGTAGTTGTTGCAATCCACAAATTTTCCAGTAAGTCCTCAGTTACTTTTTTCATTTTTCATTTCCTTGTCAACTTTTATACACACACCACATTAGCTGAGTAAACTTCAAGGCTTTGTCTTCCAGACATTCCTGAGAAGGGTATGAAGACAGTGACCTGTTATCACTGTATCTCCATTTAAAGAGTTGCTGGCCAAACACTGTACTTTCTGCCTAGACCATGACCGTGCAGGTAAAAACAAAGCACTTAGTGATGATCCCCCATTGTCTCACTTCTCACTTTTTCGTTAGCGTTTTCCATTAAAATTTTAAGTTCTTTC
>NW_006159448.1:671298-680411 GCF_000334495.1 Tupaia belangeri chinensis | reverse complement strand
ATTATTGAATTAAAATTTAAAATTCTTTCCTCCTATAATGCACCAAATTTAATTATTGTATTAAAATTTAAAATTCTGTAGATCAGCTCATGGCATAATGATTATATTGCTGGACTCCCACATAGTCAACTGCGGTTTGAGTCCCAGACCAGTGGCTTGAAACTCACGCCAAGCACGTGTGCATTTGTGCGTGCCTAAAATTACAAGAGGAGAATAGAGGAGAAAGGATTGTGGCATGACCATACCCTTTGGGAAGGGGGATGTGATTTCTCATTTTCTGTCTCTCTGTCTTTCTCTGTCTTTCCAGTGAACATACAAACCCTATAGCAAAAATTTCTCTATAAAAAAGGACTACATTTTTAATACCTTGTATGCAAACTGAATAAAACTAGTAAAATGCTAAAATACGAGTTAGGATTAAAAAAATTTATGAATTTAAAATTTTCCAAAATGTGATTACTCAATCCTCATATGTAGGAAGTCCTACTTTATAATCATAGGTTAGTGGCCACTGCCATAGAAATGTGCTCAGAAACATGATTGCTATGATGGAGCATTTGGATGGTCCTTTACAGAATTGCTGTGTACCGGTAGCCACTGAGCTTTAATTGCTGAGCTAAGACCATTTCCGGCAATGGCTATAGCAACATGGGAAGATCATTGAGAATACACTAATATCTGACTAAATTATTCATAGTACTACATAATCATCATTTTGAAATGAGAGCATTCTATGTATGTGCTAATCAAAAGCCTTTCAGCCACCTGCACCGATGCTCTTCTGTTCTTTTTTTCCCTCTACTCTGTCAATTTTGGATAATTTTTCATATAGCATTTATTCAAGATATAGAAGAGGACATGTTGTAAAACAAAGAGCCACTTAAGTGATCACGCTAAACCATTGACAGTTTATAGGAGTCTCCTCTATGTGGTTCAGAAGTCACCCTATTTTCTAAAAAAAACTCCTGCAGATACTCTTAGGAACCTGTGTGTCCTTATGTTGATACCCACACCAAGGAAGCAATATATATATATATATATACACACACATATACATATATATATATACACACACACATATACATATATATATATATATATATATAAAAATTTCTGGCTTAACATAAATTTTCCATAAACTCATTTATTAGAGGATTTATTTTTGAACTAACCTACCTAAAAAAAAGGTGTGTCAACTAGGAGATGGTCAGATATAATAACTTCAATGGAAAAAGTACTTCCAAGCTGGCAAGAAGTTCTTCCCACCACTGATTTCAAGGCTTCTCAAGATTTCTAAGAAATGATGGCACTGTCCAACAAGGTTATTGTGTGCTGTGGACAAGTGACTTCTGGGTATTTTTCCACCCTCTCCTTCCTTTTCCAAGAGGATTTCATGCGCTTAACCTGTTTCTTCACCACCAGCATGTTAAAAACACGTAATTTGTCTCTACCTAGATTTAAGCTCCACACTGGCAAGGATCTTTGTATTTTTTTTCCTCTAATATGGTATATCCCAAAAGCTTAGAACTGTGTCTGGCATTTAGTAGAAGCTCAATAAACATTTGTAAAACAAATGATGAAAAGAACTGAGTCTCATCAAGAAATTCAGCACTTCAAGGTGAATGCAGTACCTGTGTGAGAATTTGGAGTGGCATCCTAACAGAAGAGAGGTATGTGTGTGGAAGAAGCGTGCATTCTAAGTTACCTTCCCATCAACAATCCCTGCTTCTTTGATTTGGACTCTAACCATAGACATCATTGACATTGGACCTGTTTCTCTTCTTCGCTCTCACCCTAACATAAAACAATTCTGATTTTTACATTTGTCTACAGTTTTCTCCATGTTGGTTTTATCAACTTCAGTAACTGGCTTCTTAATCTATGTCCTCCTTTTCATTCCCTTCATGAGCTCCATCAGTGTTGATGTGTTCTAGGATTCCACCCTCAGTTTTCTTCATTTCTCCCTTTACTATTGCTTCTTCAAAGTCACTAAACAGGTTTCAAATGTCAGTCACATGCTAATAGCTTTTATTTTTAGCCTAAAAGTAATTAAGTAAAACCGATCACTAACATACAGTACACAAATAAATCCGAACTTCTCATGTCCCTGGAAAGTGAAAACTGCAGCCATTACTCAAATCAAAAACTTGAGTATCACACCACTACAGATTTTTACTGTCTTTCAATTAAAAATGATTTTTAAAGATATTTTCAGATAAGGTTCATATATATTATAAAATTATATTCAGCACTGCATTAATATGTGCTATAATTCTATTAATCAAAATAAAATTTTTAGAGAACTAAAATCACTATGACTAGGAAAGAATTTATTAAATACTTTTACATGGCATCAGAATTATTAGGAAGATTGAAGTAACATATTCCACATTTAGCTACCATGGATGCTTTTCAGATCTCTGCCAAAGAACTAGTAGAAGAAGCTACCACCTCTTATGTGATAAAGATGCTTCACATCAGGAAGCCACTGAGAAAAAAAAACAGATACTTTCTTTTACTTTTTCCTTTTTTATTGGAGAGGTTTTTGCTATAGGGCACGTGCGCTCACCAGAAAGACAGAGACAGTGAGACAGAAAGCAAGAAATTACCCCCAAAGGGGGATGACCATGCTGCGATCCCTTCTCTTCCATTCTCCTCTGGGGATCTTGGGCACATACACACACGTGCCTGGTATGAGTTTAAGCTACCAGGTCGAATCGCAGTTCACTACATGGGAGTCCAGTGACATAGCCATTACACCAACTGCTAGCCCCCAAGATAGTTTCAATAGTATAGCTAAAATTACAGTTTGTTGTAACATCAGAGATTAAATTTTTTATTGTTAATGTTATGTATTCTTGACTGAATAAATGAAAAGAAACACCAAAAGAAGACTTATTTAGCCATAGGGTCATGATAAGTTCAATGAGCCATCTCTGCCCTGAGAACCTTGTGTTATTTCCTTGGATATTCAGTTATTAGACACATTTTCAAGAGCATTAATTAGCATAAAATAGCACCACAAACCTTAGGAATAATATAAGAAAATATTTTCTGAAAGTTAGAAAACAGCTTTCTGAGTCACAAAATGAGCTAGTAAATCAGAATTAAATGCTTAGGATAACAAATTTTCCAAAGATTTGAAAATTTAGCATCATGCATTCATATAATTAGTTGATAGAATAAATAATAATAAGGGAATTTAGAATATATATCTATATTGATAAAAATATGGCATGGACATACTTGAAAATTATAGCTAAATGCTATTTAGTTTTTTATTTTTTGGAGAGGTTTTTTTTCGCTATAGGGCGCGTGCGCTCGCCAGGCAGATGGAGAGAGACATAGAGACAGAAAGCGAGAAATCACCCCCCAGGGGGAATGGTCACGCCGCAATCCTCTCTCCTCCATTCCCCTCTCGGGATCTTGGGCATGTACGCACACGCGCCCGGCGTGAGTTTTAAGCCACCGGGTCCGGGACTCGAACCACGGTCGACTACGTGGGAGTCTAGTGACATAGCCATTACGCTAACTGCTGGTTCCCAATGCTATTTAGAGTTTTTGTTTGTTTGTGTTTTTGAGAAGTTTTTGCTCTAGGGCACAGAGACAAAGAGGCAGAAAACAAGAAATCACTCCCTGGGGGGATAGTCACGCCACAATCCCTTCTCCTCCATTATCCTCTCAGGTTCTTGGGCATGCACACACATGCACCCAATATGAGTTGAAGCCACTGGGTGTGGAACTCGAACCACGGTCGACTACACAGGAGTCTAGCAACATAGCGATTATGCCAACTGCTAGTCCCAATGCTGTTTAGAGTTTTGTTGCTGTTGTTTTGGGGTTCTTAATGCATGTGTTAAAAAAGAAGAAAGTTTGAAAAACCTATAGTCCAGGCTTCTATCTCAAAATTCAGTAAAAGCAAAGTGAATTAAACCCAAAGAATGTAGGAAAAAGAAATGATTTTTAAAAAGAGAACAGAGGCCAAAAAATACAAAGCACATATGCATTAGGGAGAAAAATTAGATATATAATCAAAAAAAGAGTCTAGTCAATATTTGTTTATTTTAAAAAGTTGATAAATTTAATAAATGCTAACAACACTAAATGAGAAAGATTAGATGAAACAGAAAGGAGATAAAAATGAGAATAAAAAATGATAAAACAAAGTTAGACATGAAGTAGAGGATGAGAATAGAGGTAATCATCATTACAGACCCAACAGATATGAAAAAAGATATTAAGGCTGAGATGGCTACTGAACTTGAGCTGTGAAATATTGCTTTAGGGATTAAAAATGAAGATATTCTGCTGAGACTTTCCCCTCCAGGTTCATTTCTACTGGAAAAGGTGTAAACCCAGGCCCATCCTGAGATAGGCACTGAACTTGAGCTGTGAAATACTACTGCACAATTTTCATTTTTTGCTTTTTAAGATTAAAATATAAAAATTTTATTGTCTTTTTTATTTCTTCTTTTTTATTGTTTTATCTTCTTCTTTCCTCTTCTCTAAATCTTTTTCTTTTTCCTTTAATGTCATTCCTTGGCTGCTCAGCCTCCTCATGCTGAGTGTCTAGACAGGTCAAAGTGAACAGTATCCAGACATTTGAATATGATTAGGGTCAGAATATTCCTCAGTTCCCACTGAATCTGATGCCAAAGAGTGAAAAACGAAATGGAAGAGAGATTCCAGATCACTTCCTCATGCACGCCTCTAAACGTCAGATTAAACTTCAAGATTTAAGAAGAAATGAACAATCCATCCGATGACTATACATTACCACAGGGTCACAAAAAATATGAGAAAGCAAGAAAATACCTCTCCTCCAAGGGAAAAGAATAACTCTTCTTCATCCTCAGACAGTACAATAGAACTCACGGAAATGTCAGATAAAGAATTTAGAATATTCATACTGACAAAGCTAACAGAGATGAAAGAGAAGAGAGACAATGAACTCCAGAAGAGGCAAGAGAAAGGAGTCGACAAGTTCCAGGAAGTGAGGAAGTTCTTGGGAGATCTGAAAGAGAAAATATACACCATAAAAAAAATTAGATGGAACTGTTAGAAATGAGGGCTATAATCAGGAAGTCAAAACCTCCCTTGAAAGTATTAAAAGCAAACTAGATCATACAGAAAATCGAATCTCAGATGTAGAAGATAGAATCACTGGCCTAGAAAAATCCACCACAAAGATTGAGAAAATTGCCCCCCCCCAAAAAAATGATAATAATATATGAGAAATACTAGATACCATCAAATGTCCCAACAGCCAGATAATTGATACCCTAGAAGGTGAAGAGACTAATAAGGGCATTTATAATCTATTCCATGAAATCCTGGAAGAAAAATATCCAAACCTATAGAGGCATTCAAAGGCCCAGACTCAAGAAATACAAAGGACCCCAAATAGAATCAACCCAAGAAGATCTTCTCCAAGACACATTATAGGCAGATTGACCAAAACAAGAGATGAAGACAAGATACTAAGATTAGTGAGAAAGAAACATCAAGTTACCTACAATGGATATCCCATCAGGCTCACAGCAGACCTTTCATGAGAAACAATGCGAGCAAGGAAAGAATGGGAAAATATATTCAAAGTGTCAAGGGAAAAGCAATTTCAACCAAGAATACTGTACCTGGCAAAATTATTCTTCATATGAGAAGACAAGGACATTATCAGAGAAACAAAACCTGAAAGAATTTACCAACACCAGACCAGCTCTCCAAGAAATTCTGAAGGGAATACTATACCAGGAGAACTAAATACAGACACACAGTAATAAAAGTTCAAAACCAACTAAGAAAATGGCCAACTTAATGGTAGGAACAAGTCTATAGTTGAATAATATTCAAGGATATAATATATCCTAGAATTTAATCGGGAAGATCAGACCACAACAGAAGATAGATGAAGTACATGAGACTGAACTTGGGAAAGAGAATCTTATGACTTTTGACTAAACCATTACTGATTTTCTTCTAGGCTTTGTTTTCTGGATTTAAGGATTTTTGTCTTGTCTTGAGTTGCTGAGAGGTCCATGTACCTACTATTTGAAGAGAATCCTAACCTGTTTCCTGGCTTTATGTTTTAAGCAAAGCTCTCTTAGCATTTCTTTGATTTTTTGATTTATTAAAGTTAAAACTGCTTTTCTTGAAATTAAAAAAAAATCTATTTAATGACTGCAGTAAGCTATATAGCATGAGCTAGGTGCTATATAGCTTATAACACCTTATGGGTATATTCATTCTATTCAGAGTTTCATGCCTAAAGTCAGACATGTATTCACAAATGTATGTATATCAGCTCACCTTGCTATTGATAGTAGTTAGATTATTTAAGATATTTTGCTAATCAATAAAATGTGGGAAAAAAAAGAATGGAAAGCAACTATAGACACCAGAGATAGTGTGGGACGAGGGTGGGGAATGGCAGAGGGTGAGAAATAGGAAGAAAAAAATATATACATATATATATATGTATATGTGTGTGCGTATATATATATATATATATATATATGAAACTAGAAATGGAAAATTATCAATGATAACATGTATAATTAAGCCCCTATGCAGTATATTCTGGATGCAAATCACATTTTGTATGCTGCGACTAGGCTCAGTGAATGAATGCAAAATTAATTAAAAATAAAAATAAAATAATAAAAATTTAAAAAGAAGATATTATGAAAACTTACATATTAATAAATTTGATTATTTAGATGAAAAATTACCATAAAAATAAACGAAGGCGGGAACCAGCAGTTAGCGTAATGGCTATGTCACTGGACTCCCACGTAGTCGACCGTGGTTCGTGTCCCGGACCCAGTGGCTTAAAACTCACGCCGGGCGCGTGTGCGTGCATGCCCAAGATCCCGAGAGGAGAATGGAGGAGAAGGGATTGCAGGGTGACCATCGCCCCTGGGGGGTGATTTCTCGCTTTCTGTCTCTATGTCTCTCTCTGTCTGTCTGGCAAGCGCATGCGCCCTACAGTGAAAAAATCTCTCAAAAAAAAAAAAGGAAAAAAAAATAAAAAATAAACGAAGGCATAAAACTTCACCAAAGATCTGAATATTCTTAATCTATTAAATTAAATCTATAATTTGAAAAACTTTCCACACACACAAAATTCTTTGATTCAGGACCAGCAGTTAGAGTAATGGCTATTTCGCTGAACTCCCATGTAGTCAGCTATGGTTTGAGTCCCAGATCCAGTGGCTTAAACTCACACCAGGCACATGTGCGTGTGTGCCCAAGATCCCTAGAGGATAATGGAGGAGAAGGGATTGTGGCGTGGTCATCCCCCCTGGGGCACGATTTCTCGCTTTCTGTCTCTCTGTCTCTCTCTGTCTTTCTGGCAAGCGCATGTGCCCTATAGCAAAAAAGCCTGTCAAAACAATTTTTTTTGATTCAAAAAACTACATTCACTGAATTCTTTCAAGTATTCAAGAAAAAATAATCTCACATAATATTATACAGATTCATTCAGAGAATTGGGAAAAGAACAACACTCCAACTTGTTTTATGAGACCAACATAATCCTACTAACCATAATCAAAACTGGAAGGTGGGAGTCAACAGTTGGCATGGTGGTAAAGGCGCTGGACACTTTCATATAGCCAAAACAGTTCATGTTCCAGAACCTCTCTTTCTCTCTCTCTCTGTGTGTCTCTCTCTGGTCAAATTAAAAGAAATGAATGAATAAAAAAATAATTCTTTAAAAAACAAACAGCCTTTAGATGGACTTAGAAGGTGAAGAGTAATGAGTTCCATTGGGACCAACAGATGGTATAATGGTTATGTCACTGGACTCTCATATATTCAACCTCAGATCCCAGATCCAGTGCCTTAAAATTCACTCCAAGTGCCTGTGCATGCATGCCAACAATTCCAAGAGGCAAGAGGAGAATGGAGAAGGGACTGCAGCATGGGGATGATTCTCTCTGTCTCTGATGAGTGCATGGAACCTATAGGAAAAAAGAAAAAGAAAAAAGCTTTCTCTAAAATAAAGCAAAATAATAATAATGAGCTATATAGATATGTATAGTTAAGAAGAGGGCTTGAGCCAGCAGGTGGTGCAACAGCTAAGGCACTGGATCCCACATGGTCAATTGTGCTGTAGTCTCTACCCAGAGACTCAAAAATCATGTGGGGTACATATGTGAATGTCCAAGGTCTTGAGAGAATTAAGGAGAAGCGATTGCAATGTGGACATTTTGAGTGAGAGGTGATTTCTCACTTTTTTTTCTCTCTTTCTCTCTCTCTTCTGCAGAGTGCACACGCCCTATAGAAAAACAAATAAACAAAAAAAATCTATTACTAAGGGAAATCAGTACATGTCTAGACACTTTGGACCTCACATTTGGTCTAGTGATTCCCCTCATGGTTCTGAAAGTTTCCAGGATAATATCGACAGAAGAATTCAAAAGTACAGTGCTAGTGTAGGACAGTCTTCAAGAGGCTGTGCAGCCGGGCCTGCGCAGCCGGGCCTGCGTGGCGCTCTGTTCTGCGTTCCGCAGCTGGGGCCGCCTGGCCTCCGCTGCCTCTCTGGTGCTGGGTGTGTCCCGCACTGGGCACCGAGGCCGGCCGGTGGCGCAGACCAGCCGAGGTCGCCGTCCTTCCTTTCTCTGGCCGGGCGGGCAAACGGAAGGTGGTGCTAGGTCTCGCTCACTTTTGTGCGCTCGGGGCTGGCGTGTGGCCGCCAGGCCTGTGCGTGGCCCTGGGCCTGCGCCTGCGTGTGGCCACAGGGCCTGCGCGTGGCCGCCGACCGGGCAAACTGAAGCCGAAAACAAGGATTAAGAACTTGCAACTATAAGCAACAGAAAGAATCTTTAGCTGTCTTAAACCAATTGAGAAATATATTGTATAGGAGGATTCTCTCTACCTATGGACAGTGAGAAGATGATGGTTACCAGCCCTGCATTACCTCAGGGAAAAACAAGAACTACTCTACCATTCTTAAGGAAGCCAGATACCCGAGGATAACTCACGCTGCAGATCCCCACAACACCATTCCCGATAATCACAAGATGGCTGCTGTGCCGCATCAACTGATAATCATCTCTGCTTACCAGAACCGCTTTCCTGAAACTGTATTCCATGGAGACTCACCTACA
>NW_006159448.1:634796-671235 GCF_000334495.1 Tupaia belangeri chinensis | reverse complement strand
TAACTCTTCTGGAAGACAACTGTATATAGCAGAGATAGTGTAATGGGAGAGTGGGAAAGGGCAGAGGGTCAAACATAGGATAAAAAACATATATACATATACATATGTATGAAAGTAGAAATGGAATATTATTGATGATAACATGCTTGATTAAACCACTATGCAGATTATCCTAGATGGGAAACCACATTTAGTACATTGTGATGATGCTCAGGGAATGAATGTTAGGTAATATTAAAAAAAAAAAAAAGGTGCAGGAGAAAAAAAAAAGGTAAAAAAAAAAAAAAAAAAAGAGTGTAAACATTCCCCTGTGGATTGATGGGATTTGCCTATTTCAGCTATCTAATTTGTGAGTATAGCTTTTGACACGAAGAAGAGATAAACCTGAATCTTCTTAAATGTGCTGTAAATATAATGTTCAACTTTAGTGTTTTATTTCCCAATCTTTGTCTTCTGTAGCTTTATTCTGCTAATTATAATGATTACCTAATAGAAGCTATCACTTTAAACACATTAGCAAGTCCTCAATATTTTTTATAATCTACTTATGTTTTATCATTCATTTCCATCTGATTTAACATTTTAAGATAATTTTATAGTATATTTAACTTCTTATTTCTTTTTAAAAATATGCTATATGGTACATGTGCTCACTAGAAACAGAAAGAGAAGGGAACTGAGAAAGCCACCCCCAGAGGGAGGTGGCCATGCCACAATCTCTTCTCCTCCATTCTCCTCTCAGGATTTTGAGCATGCATGAACATGCACCCTGGGTGATTTTTAAGCCTCCAAATCCAGGATTCAAACCATGTAGTTGGCCATGTAGGAACCAGCTACCTTAATCACGATGTCATTGACTGTCTCATATACTTAACTTTTTCGTTATCACTTAACATACAAAATTAAATACAGTCTTATAAAAAATGGTTTGATAATTAAATAATTATTACTTGACAAAAGAGTTGGAAGGTTCTAAGAGAATGTTGGTAAGAAGCTATAGTTTATAAATAAGAATTTATAAGGGTCAGCAGGTGGCATAGTAGTTAAGATGCTGGATTCCCATGGGGCTTATTGTGGTCTGAGTCCCACACCAATAGCTTGAAACTCACACCCGGTGTGTGTGTATGTGTGTGCCTGTCCAAAATCCTGAGAGGAAAATGGAGAAGGGATGGCAGCATGGCCATTCTTCCTGGGGGATCACTTCTCACTTATTCTATCTCTGTCACTCTCTGTCTCTCCAATTAGCACATGCAATTTATGGGGAAAAAATACCTCTCTTAAAAATAATTTACTAATTAAATAAATAAGAATTTATTTATCTAAAAACAATGCAAATAATTTTGTTCATGGTATCAGGAAAATAGGACTTAGATCATTGTCTAATGATCCTTTTTTTTTATTTCTGAGGCATTTCTTAGGAAAAGAAAGAAATGAGGACTTAGTCTACTTTCTTCTTAAACATGTTCATTAACATCATAGTAATTAGTCTGATGTTATCAGTATTATTCACATAAGTGTGACAATTAGAAGAGCCTGATAAAATCTCTCTTGTAGTATGTACCAACTTTAGTATCATTATGATATCTATTTGATCTCAGAAAAGTGTATAAAAAGTGGAACCACCAGATGGCGTAATGGTTATGTTGCTGGAGTCCCATGTTGTCAAACACGGTTTAAGTCCCAGACCTGGTGGCTTAAAACTCATGCTGGGCA
This sequence comes from Tupaia belangeri chinensis, assembly GCF_000334495.1. Classification (NCBI taxonomy): domain Eukaryota; kingdom Metazoa; phylum Chordata; class Mammalia; order Scandentia; family Tupaiidae; genus Tupaia; species Tupaia belangeri. The sequence continues at coordinate 669,522 of NW_006159448.1, read as the reverse complement.
TGTGTGTGTGTGTGTGTGTGTGTGTGTGTGTGTGTGTGTGTGTGCATGCCCAAGATCCTGAGAGGAGAATGGAGGAGAAGAGATTGTGGTGTGACCATCTTCCCTGGGGAGTGATTTCTCGCTTTTAGAATCTCTTTCTTTCTCTGACAAGCGCACACACCCTGTAGCAAAAATCTCCCTCTAAAAATAAAAAAGAAAATGTCATAAAAGCTAGCTGACTCTCTGAGTTATAAAAATAGATATCTTTCACAAATTAAATGAGCCTCACTGTGTGAGATGAAAAGCCTTGTATTCTACATTGAGACATCACAGTCTGGGCCAGTGAGTGTTTGTCCAATAAAGTAAGATCTGGAAACCTACCAGAGATTCAGAGTAATTCTATTAATACTCTCACTTATCTTTCTTATAATGTTCTGAGAAAGAGGTCTAGTGTCAGTAAATAATCAAACATTCTATAGCTTGCTAGTATATAAGATGATTAAGTGTTCATTTAGATGCCTGAGTAAGAATCTGAGACTTAGTGACAATTTATAGCCTGTTTTATTAATGGAGTAGAGAATATAGAGGCTCTACTCTCCGCCAAATGAAAGGTCTTAGAAAGTATTAACATTAATTGAAGTCACATCTATTCCAGTTCAGGTTCCCTTGTGGCAAAAAAGACAGGAAATTTAACCTACTACTAATCAAAAAATACTAATTTCACACTGATTGAGTAAGATACATCCTGTAGGCATAAAATTTTCCACAATGGTGAAGAATCATCATTCTTCATAATGACAGCAAATCATAAAAATGAGCAAAGGAAGATGAGTCAAAGTGGTCAGAGAAAAATACATTGACGTAAAAGCAATGTGCAACACGAATAACTAAGGTCTCCATTTGAAAGCATAAACTTAGAGTATGCACATTTTCTCATCTTTAAAAGAACAAGAATATGTCAGACTGTAAAACTGAGACTTAAAAGCACTGATATATAGGATTCCAAGGTAGAAATAGCTTGGAAACCAAGAAAACAGTACAATTAAGCTTTCACCAATGCAGAGATATTTAAAAATTTCTTCCCAAATTACTAGCAGCAAGTAGGAAATCATCAGCCCAAGAATTAATAGAAAAAAAAATAGCATGGATTTTTTTTTATCTGTTGTATAAGTAGGTCCTAAAGTAATTAGCTAGAGTCATAAAAAGAAATGCAGTTTTGCATAGGCCTAACTCATGGAGACATTAATACCTTTAAAAAATCACCCACGTGCTATTATGGCTTTAAGGAAACCATGCATTTTGTAAAATGATGAAGATGTAAACACAAAATCTAATTTACCAAAAAATAAACAGTTGTTTAATGTAACCACTTTTTGTGTTTGTAAAGTGTCATGACATACTCTTAGCTTAAGAAGACAGTTGTATATGTTTTTGTTATGTTATTTTATTTCTTCTAAAAATGATAGCGAAGTCCCACTCAAGGCTATGATAAGTAGGCTGTGGTAAACCTTACTTAGAAGATAACTAAAAAGAAAGAAAAGAATGAAAAAAAGAAGAAAAAAAACTATTTATTGAAAGGCAAGAGAGCGTTGCTAAGATAACCGCAACTTCAAATAGAAAAATCACAAGAATGGCTTGCCTACAAAGAGAGGCAAGTCAACACTCTGAAGTGACGGTATTCCTCTGGGTATTTGCTGATTCTAGATTAAGATCAAGAAACTATGTATGCAGCAAGTGAGCCAGGTAAATTTTGCTATTAAGCACCAAAAGAACCAGCAGAAATTATAAAGTCACATTGAGACTGAAATGACAAAAACTAGAGACATAAAGGACTAGCATTCTGATAAGTGAGAAGCAAGTTATCAGACTCACTTTCTCTGCTCTTTTGTCTGTGAAAATGTGATGAATTCTAAAGCTAGGCAAAGGAAATACTTTAAAAATAAACCAAGAAAAAAAACTGTAGAAAACTAAGACAAAGTTTTAATCAGTCTCATAGTAATCTGGAAACAAGAGCAAAAATTCAGGAAACATAGGGATGGAGGGAGAAGCCACTGTGACTTCTATAGTTTCTAGAACCCCCAGAGAACTGCATCTAGAGTAAGGAAGGTGCAGGACAGATGGAAAAATTCTTGTTGAAATGTTAACCTGAGATGGAGTCTGATGGGTCCTTATTAGAATGAGATTATCCACCTACACCTTACCTCCCTAGTAAAGAGGGAAGGTAACATTTTTTACCAGCTCCATATTCTTTTTAAAATATGTGGTTTTTAACTCAAAATTTTGCCAGGGTATTTAAAGAAGTAATAAAAATATCAGGAAATAATATAGAAAATATAAAGTATAAAGAATAGCTATGTTTATTCCAAAATTATTCACTGTTGCTAAGACATAGAATTAATCTAAACGCCCCCAAATTGAGGATTAGATTTTTAAAATGTGGCACATGTATGCTATGGAATACTGCTCAGCTATAAAGAACAGCATAATACTGACATTCTCTACAAAGCGTAGAAAAATTAATGTTAAGTAAAATAATCCATACTATAAAAGACAAACACAGTATATGCCCATTTAGTATACATCAAATATCTGAAATCCCTGGTAGAAACTGAAAGATTCAAAGACAATGGCAGACAGATCAAGTGTAAATAGCAGAGTCTGCATGAGAGAGGAGTAAGTGGTAGAGGGTGGTGGGTGGGAAGAGCAAAGAAAAGGGCGCTTAATAGATTCAAAATTATAGGGTTTCTGGTTGAACACTATATGGTAATATCCTTGATTTTATTATCATGCATTTCATGCATGCTTTGAAATAACATATTGTATGCCATAAGATGTAAAAACAATTAAATGTAAAAAGAAAATTATAAGTTTAAAAAAATAAATTGATTAAAATATATGAATGATTCTGACACTGGGGATACCATAATAAAACTTCTATGCAGCATGATTTTCATCTTTAAAATAGACTAAAAGAAGAAATAAATATAAAATGAAACTATTTAACCAGAATTAGTCTCAAAAACTTAAAAATTAAATTTAAATTAAAATTTGAAAATATTTTAAATCACAAATCAGTAAATAGGTTAGAGGAAAATTATACACAATAGAAGAGTATAATTAAGAAGAAGAAAAGTCAGTCAATAGAAAATATTTAGATGTAAAAAGAGAAAAATATAACAAAAATAAATAGCATGTTTTATAAAATTGAAACAGTAAAAATGTGAATCATCTATGTATTTGCCTATTGGAAAGAGAGGAGTAAGAGACAAGAAAGGAGAAGGCCTCTTAGAACAGACAATGACTGAGAATTTAAAAATGTATAAGATGATCAGTCATATCATTGAGAAATCCTATAAATAACAACAGGTCAAATATAGAGCAAATTGCATTCAGGAACAGTGTATTTGAAATGAGGAAAAAGGAAAAAAATATTGAACCAGCTACAGAAGAAAATTGCATATTACTTTCCTGGAAACAACCATGGCGTTAATAGCAGACTTCTTTGTAGAGGTGACATAAATCAAAGAATAATGAAGTGGCATCTCTTTTGGGGAAATCTGCTTGAGTTCCCTGTGTATTCTGGTTATCAGTCCCTTATCTGTTGCATAGTTTACAAAAATATTTTCCCATTCTGAGGGCTGTTGATTCACACTGATTATTGTGTCCTTGGCTGTGCAGAAATTTCTTAAGCTGATGTAATACAACTTGTCTATTTTTCAGATTATTGACTGTGTTTTGGAGTTATTATTTAAGAATTCTTTGCCTATGCCATTGTCTCTCAGAGTTTCCCAGTGTTATCCAGCAGTAATTTTATAGTTTGAGGTCTTAGGTTAAAGCTTTGATCCACTTTGATTTTATTTTTGTCAATGGTGAGATGTAGGGGTTTAGATTCATCTTTCTACAGGTAGATATGCAGTTTTTCCCACACCATTTGCTAAAGAGGTTTTCTTTTTTCCCACTGGATTGACTGGTACTCTTTGTCAAAAATCAGTTGGCTGTATGTTTGGGAGTTTATCTCTGGGGTCTTTATTTTGTTTCATTGCTCCACCTGTCTGTTTCTGTGCCAATACCATGCCGTTTTGACTATCACAACTTCGTAGTATATTTTTGGGTCAGAGAGTGAGATGCCACCCACTTCACTCTTCTTGTGCAGGATTGCTTTGGCAATACAAGGTCTTTTATGATTCCAGATAAATTCTATGATTGTCTTTTCTAGATCTGTGAAGAATGTCTCTGGCACTTTAATGGGGATTCATTAAACATGTAGGTTAATTTGAGTAGAATTGCCATTTTGATTATATTAATTCTTCTAATCCAGGAACATGGGATAATCTTCCACTTTCTTGTGTCATTTCCAATTTATTTTCTTTTTATTTTTTAAGCTTTTCATTGTTTCCCTTGTGGAAGTTTTTTACTTCTTCATTTAGATTTATTCCTAGGTATCTTACACTTTTTGTGGCTATGGTAAATGGAATTACATTTTTCAGTTCTATCTCAGTCTGCTTGCTCTTTGTATATAGAAATGTTATTGATTTTGCATACTGCAATTTTACTGTATTTATGTATTACTTCCAAGAATTTTTTATGGATACCATTGTGTTTTCTATGTATACAAACATGTCATCTGCAAATACAGATAATTTGACATCTTCTTTTCCTATTTGAATGCCTTTTATTTTATTCTCTTTTTCTGATTGCACTGGTGAGGACTTCCAGTACTATATTGAAGAGAAGTGGAGAGAGTGGGCATCCTTGTCTTGGACCAGCTTTTAGCAGAAAGGCTTTCAGCTTTTCCCCATTCAGGATGATGTTAGCTATGGGTTTTTCATAGAGAGCTTTTATTGTGTTGAGAAATGACCCTTCTATGCCAATTTTGCTGAGAATCTTGATCATGAATGGTTGTTGTATCTGATCAAATGCTTTTTTCTGCATCAAGTGATATGATCATATGTTTTTTTTATCTTTCTTTATGCTAATATGGTGTCTTACATTAATGGTTTTATGTATGCTGAAACAACCTTGCATCCCTGGAATAAAGCCTATATGGTCATGATGTATAATCTTTTTTATATGTTGTTAGATACAATTTGCTAGTATCTTACAGAGAATTTTTGCATCTGTGTTTGTCAAAGATATTGATCTATAGCTTTCTTTCCTGGCCAGGTCCATGTTTGTTTTAAGGATAAGGGTTATGGAGGCTTCATAGAATGAATTTGGGAGATTTCCATCCTTTTGGATCTTTATAAATAGCTTGAGCAGAATGGGGGTCAACTTTTCTTTGAAAGTTTTCTAGAATTCAGAGGTGAAGCCATCAGGATCAGAGTTTTTCTTTGTTGGGAAGTTATTTATTACAGATTCAATATCCTGGATTGTTATGGGCCTATTCAGACTGTCTACATCCTCCTAACTCAATCTTGGCAGATATGTGTCCAGGAATTTGTCCATCTCATCCAGGTTTTCTTGTTTGTTAACGTATAGTTGTTCATAGTATCTTCTAATGAGGTTTTGTATTTCTATTATGTCTGTTGTTATAATGCCTGCTTGATTGTAAATTTCATTTACCTGATTCTTTTCTCTCTTATTCTTAATTAGTCTAACTAGTGTTATGGGAGGAAAATTTGAAAAAAATAAAAACTCTCTCTAAGGAAGATATACAAATAGTCAAAAAGCATATAAAAATGCTCAACATCTTTCATTATGTGGGGGATGCAGATCAAAACCACAATGAGATACCACCTAACCCCAGTCAGAATGACTAAGATTAAAAAAAAAAAAATGGTAAGTGCTGGTGGGGGTGTTGTGGGAATATAAATTGCTCCAACCATTATGGAAAACAATAAGGAGATTCCTCAAAGATCTACAAATAGAACGACTCTATCATCCAGCAATCCCACTCCTTGGTATCTACCCAAAGGATAGAAGAATCCCTTGTTAGAAAAGTGCTTGTACATTGATGTTTATTGAGCCATTATTCACAATTGCTAAGGCATGGCACCAACCCAAATGCCCACAAACAGATGAACAGATTTAAAAGTGTGGCACGTATACTCTATGGAATACTACTCAGTCATTAAAAAAAAAAAACAAAAAACCAAGACCCTGGTTTTTTGACAGAAAGTGGATGAAGTGGATGAATTAGGGAAATTTACTGTTCAGTGAAACAAGTCAGGCTATGAAGGGGAGATGATGTACTTCTCCACTTAATATATACCGATTGTCTGCCCTCTATGGCTGAAACTGAATGAATAGAGAATATAGAAACAGAGAAAATGGTTATAAATACTGTACACAGTGTGGGAAGAGGGTGGGTGAAGGAGGAAAGACCAAGGAGGGACACTGGGGAGAGAAATGGAGGAGTGAGGCATTTGTGGGTCAAAGAGATGAGTTATTGTCTGTTGAGGATGATGTGTATAGTATTCCCAACTGGATTGGTGAGAAATGTATAAATTTTGGAATATTCATTTTGCAAGCTAGGTGAAATTTGTGATTGAATGTTTAAAAGAGATTGAAATAAAAATATATTTAAAAAGAAATATGTAGACTAATTTTTAAAAACCGGAACAGCATCTTTTCATGATAAACTAAAATAAATCTCAGCCTAGATCTCTATATTCACTGACAATGAAGTAAAAAATTGAAGAAAAAGTAAAATGTTACAGGAAAATATAAACTCAGAAAATCAGTAGTAGCAGTAATGGGAAATTTCAAGCAAAAGAAAAATGATCCTATATTGAATCACACAGATAAAAATAGAATGAAAAGTAATGGAAGAGAAGACACACGTGTATGTAAAAATGTATATTAACTATATAAATACAAATATTTAAAATGTGTATATTATCTAAAATATATGAAGCATTAAGTGTCCCAAATTAAGTTAATAAAAAATAAGTGGTGTTTAAAGTTAGTTGAAGAGTTGTTTCACATTATTTGTGAGTTGGCAAAATTATTGATTTATATTAGACTTTATTAAATAAGTCATGCATCAATAAATCTTTGGAATGGTCACCAAAATGCATGAATATAATATAAAAGGAAATATAATACTAGTAAATTAATGATGAAAATAAATGGTAACTTGATTAGCCAACATAATGTAAGGATGAAGACACAACATTTAAAAAAAAAAGGAGAGGCAAATAGAAAACAATACCTAAATCATACATGTAAAAGCAAAGGTGTCAACAATTACATTTAATATGAATGGGCTTGTTTTGCTGATGGTAATGGCAAAACAGGTTTTATTAGACTAACCCTCCTACACATAATAGTTATAGATTATGTATGAAAATAAAAACTATTTCATGATGCCAGAGAACAATGAAAACAAAAAACAAAGAAACTTCACTCTAACAAAATCTAACTTTTTAAGATTTGGGTTTCTACCATTTTTTTTGCTTGAAAACACTCTAAATTGCACATTGTGGGACCACTCAATAAGCTAAAGATACAATAATTTGAAGAGTCAGAGAATAGAATTTGAGAATGCCAAAGTAATTGCAGGCAAAGCAAGGGGTGAAATTCTAGGGAAAATAACCACATTTTAAAAAGGAGATTCTGTTTATAAACTATATTCAATTCTTTAGGTGGTTGCTAAAATGTATGGGCACACAGTAGAGTCACCACAAAAAAGCAACAGATTAAAGGGTAAAAGAAGAGAGTTGAGATATTAACTGCTGCTTTCCACAGTGTGTTAAGCTTTTAAACTGCAATAAAGAGCAAACCTATGTAGAAAAATAAACAGAATCTAGAGTCTTGATAACCTATCATATGCATTACCAAGACAGTCAAAATTTCTAGTCAATAGAAAACTATCACCCATATTAAAAAAAAAAAAAAAAAAAAAAGGAAAGTAGTAGAAATAAACCACAAGATGGCCTACATAAGGACTCAGTAGTCATGGATTTTAAAACAACTAGAAGTTTAATGTTTAAGAATTTAAAGTAGAGCATGGTCATATAGAAAGGCTGATTCATCTTATCAGAAAAAAATGAAAACTATGGAAAGGAAAAATATACGTAAAAATTATAGAAATGAAAAGAACAAGATTTAAGATGTATTGATAAAATGTACTCAAAAGTATTACAAGAAAGAGATGACAGGCTAAATGTTAAATTGAAGAAAAAAGAGAGAGAAAAAAAACAGAAATTATCCACTCTGAAGAGCAAAGAAAAAAATGGAAAAAAAATAAACAAAGGCTAGTGAATTGTAGGGCAACATCAATCAGTCTAACACATGTATAATTGGAGTCTGAGAGCCTTGCTCCATAGTTTTGCAAACAATACGTGTGCAGATCCACTTCTTCATGCACTCTAGGTAGTAGCTCCTGTGGATCTCTTTTCTTGAGGGGAAAATGGAAAATGGAGTGGAGGTTAGTGGAAAGTGCCCCTTCCATCATAGCAGTTTGTCTCAAGGCCCCCACAGATAGACATCCTCTCTATCCTACATTATCCATTCTAAATTTGATGGACTGCCACTTCTATAGTTCTTGGTGGTTTATCTGATAGTATTACTCATACCCTCCTTTCTGAGTTTCCGATCCTCTGGTAAATACGAGGGAGTGTCCTCAAAAAGTTCATGGTAAATGTGTAATATAAAAAACTATGCATGAATTGCCAAAACAAAAGAACAACAACAAAACAGTGCAACAAAGTAAACTTGTGTTTTAATTTCATTATTTGTTCATGAAATTTTCAAAATCCCCTCCTATACTCCTCTCCATAGATGCTTGTTGTTTATGTCCATTCACAATCAGAGGAGCAGGAAGCAGGAGCTCCACAAATACAGGATTTTCTCTGTTTCCATTGAATAACAAAGCTTACTTCCTCTAGATGGATAGCATCAATTATCCCAGTCAGGCTGGTTCCTACTTTTCTCACTTGCTGGACCCTGAATACACAGAAAACAAAATGCCATGGTTAGAAACATAACATATTTTGGTGGGATTCTGCTATCTTCCCTGGCAAAAAGAAAAGAAAAGAAAAGAAAAGAAAAGAAAAGAAAAGAAAAGAAAAGAAAAGAAAAGAAAAGAAAGAAAAGAAAAGAAAAGAAAAGAAAAGAAAAGAAAAGAAAAGAAAAGAAAAGAAAAGAAAAGAAAAGAAAAAAACATCCCCTTTGATGAACTAAAATGTCTAACTTTTCAGAGTCAAAAGTAAAGATGGGAAGTACAAAGTACCAAGTGGGTTATTAGAATCCATATTAAGTGGGACAACTCCTGTTTTCGCTCTATTTTTCTCAGTCTACGTATTTTTTGTATTGCAGATGTAACATCACACATTTTCATCTCTGTTTCCATCTGAAAACAGCATCCTGGAGCTTGGCACCCCATCCTTTCAGGGCATTGCTTCTGAGTGACAACTTAGCTGTTCCTTTAACAGGTCAGAATATTAGTCTTGCAGAGTCTGCATAGTCCTGTATATAATAATACCACTGACATGTACTCGATCCCACATCTCCCTTTCTAAGAAATGAATTCCAAGGTCACATGATATGTTGTGTGGGAGTGAATCAGACACTCTAGAAGTTCCTGTATAGTCATATTGGCTATATCTCTGTGGGTTGAAAGGCAAACTCATATCCAGAATAAGTATTTAATTCAGTAAGAATAAACCACTGGCCCTTCCAGAAATTAAAAGTTCTAAGGTTTTCAAGGTTTCAGTTGGTTGCCTTAATGAAGAATGCTATATTTGGTGCTCACTGTTAGTTTCTGTAACTGGCAGAATAGATAATGTAGAAGAAATATTAGGCCTTGCTTTAATAAATAGTTGTTAATGCTTTAGGGCCTATGCATACACAGCTTCCATGTCTTCCCCAGTGACAGTACAAGTGCTCATCATGTCAGTTCTGAGGATCCTGAAGAAAAACTATGGCAGTGGTCCATTGTCTGAGTCATTTCTTGCTCCAGATCTTTCCAAAATGTGGTCGTCTTCTTGTCAATGCATATCACAGAGATACTGCCAGACACAAAATATACTTGTTTAAGGACCTGAAATAAACTTAGAAAGATTTATGCTTACTTCTTTGTAGAGAGGGTTGCAAGATGTTACAATTTTCCTTTTACTTTGAAAAAAAAAAAAAATTCTGGTATGCCCCAACCACTGGGTCTTTAAAATCTCTACTGAAATGGCAGGTTTGTGAGTCTTTAAATTCTACTCTCATCCTCTAATCATGTGTCTTGCAAAGACCTATAGCATGCTAGTCATTTCTTTCTTTTTCTTTTTTTTTTTTTTTCTTTTTGGAGAGGTTTTTACTATAAGGCATGTGCGCTTGCCAGACAGACAGAGAGAGATAGAGAGATAGAAAGCGAGAAATCTCCCCCCAGGGGGATGGCCACGCTGCAATCCCTTCTCCTCCATTCTCCTCTTGGGATCTTGAGCATGCATGCACACACACCCAACATGAGTTTAAGCCACCAGGTCCAGGACTCGAACTACGGTCAACTATGTGGGAGTCCAGTGACATAGCCATTACTCTAACTGCTGGTCCCATGGCATGCTAGCCATTTCTTAATGGTTCTGCTCCATCAACAATATAAATCAACGTGATCTTCTCTGTCTCTCTGTCTCTCTCTTTGTGTGTGTCTCTGTCTCTGTTTTTTAGAGGATTTTTACCTTAAGGCATGTGCACTTGCCAGAGAGAGAGAAGCAGAGAGACAGTGAGAGGGAAAGTGAGAAATCACCACCACCACCACCACCACCACCACCACCACCACCACCCCGGGGTGGTGGCCATGCAGCAATCCCTTCTCCTCTATTCTCCTCCCAGGATCTTGGGCATGCACACACATGCACCTGGCATGTTTCAAGGCACTGAGTCTGGGACACAAACCATGATCAGCTATATCAAAGTTCAGCAACATAACTACTATGCTATCCGCTGGTCCCTCAATGTGATATTCTGCAAGATGTCCAGACAGTCAAAATTGCTTTACACTTCCTCCGAGAAACAGGGGCTAGGAATAAAAGGGATTTACTGGGGCTAATTCTTGATAAAGATAAAGGGGATAATTAGAAAGAATAGAGAAGGAAATATTTTAGATTACGATGCAGCTCTATCATCTGCAGAAGGAGAGGAGAAAGAAAGAAGTTTGGGTAGGGAGACTCAAACAATGGTATACACTTGAGAAAGTCTCAGCTCAATGGGGATATTCAGAGCAAACATTTTCCATTAGAAAGTCTAGAGTGGGGGATAAGTGGTCAGACCCTAGTTTTCCTGCCATGCTCAGTCATTGGCTAGAGTTGCCCTGAAGAGTGGAATGCTGCAGCAGATCTCAAAGTCCCTTCAGCTGGTGGGAGTCCATGACTACACTATTCTTGGCAGGTTGTGCCTTAAAGGAAGATTTGAGCAGTGTAACCCCATGGTTGTCATGGTGCTGTGCTCAAAACCTCAGACTTTATGCTTTCTGTGTGTTTCCTGGCTGGTTTCCAACTGCCAGCATCTCATCCTTCTGCCTGAGGCTTTTCTTCAGGTCTGTGGAGGACAGCTTTGCTCAGAAAAGCAGAAGTATAGCAGTGTTGAGTAATTATCAGCTTCTAGAAGCAATTCTCAACCAGTGACCTGTGGAAGATTCTTTCTAAACATCTTGTCTTCCTCATAATTTGGGTGAGATCATTTGAAGTATTAAAATGATATCCCCAAGTTGTTCTGCAGAAATTAAGTTACAATTGCCTACTGGTCACTGTCTTAACAAAATTCTCACTTTTGGCTGACTTCCCTTTTTCTACTACTCTTCTACTTCCTTACCAATTGCATTTATTAGAATTTTCCAGAGAAACAAAACTAGTAGGGTGTGTGTTTATATATATATATGGAAAGAGATTTATTCCCCCAAAATGGCTCCATTTGCAGGAGCAGAGGCTAGGAAGTCCAGTCTGTAGGGCGGGTGACATGCTAGAAATTCTGGCAAGAGTTGATGCTACAGTCGACTCTGAGTGCTGGGAACTCAAGTAAAATGTCTGTGTTGCAGCTTGGAAGGAGAATATCTTCCTCTGTAGAAGTCCTCAGTCTTTGCTCTTAGGACCTTCAAGTTATTGGATGAGGCCCACTCACATTACGAAAGCTAATCTGCTTTACTCAGAGTTTACTTATTTAAATGTTCATTGTATCTTAAAAAGATAGTCATAGCTTCCACACTAGTCTTCAACCAAACAGCTGGGCACCATAGCGCAAGTTGATACATAAAATTAACTATGACATCTATTCATTCTCCCTTCCCCAAAACAACTTGTACTCAAATTTTTGTTTTGAAGTCCTCTTCTGGAAGACTACAACTGAGACAGAATGAAAAAACTATGTCTATGTTGGCAATAGTTACAATAAGTTCTGGGCTCCTAAAAGTATTGGAAGAAGATAGGAAGCAAGTCACAACTGCATACTTTAGATTTGTATTAATAAAACATATAAATATTTTAAAAATAAAATATTAATAAACATTATAGCATAAAGATGTCTCTATTTTATTTATATCTATATGTATATATTGATATGTATGTGTATTGTGTATGTGTGTGCATATATATGTGTGTGTGTGTATATATATATATATGTATATATATATATATATTTTTTTTTTTTTAAGACAGGATCTTGCTATGTTGCTATCCTCCTGCGTAAGCTTCCCTAGTTGCTCCTCCTGCCTCAGCTTCCCTAGTTGCTGGGACTACAGCACACACCACCATGTCTGGCATTTTTAGGGTGGGCCAAGAATCAAACCAGACCTCCCATGTGGCCTCAGCCTGCCCAGTATCAGCATCAACAAGTGCATGCTATCACAGCTGGGCTAACATTTAAAAATTTTAGGTCTTATTCTATCTAAATTCAGTAGTTGATTATTTCAATTATTTCTCTACATTCAAATTTTACTCACAAATATTTGTCATTGGAAAATCATGCTCTGGTGATCAGCAAGCCATACAATTGTTATTTCACTTTTGTGGATTTTTTTCAAAGAGTGTTAAAATTATACCACTACTGATGATTATAAGTATAAAAATCATAATCTCAAGTATCTATTTCTAAAACTAAATCTGATCCTTAGTGCAAATAAATTTGTAGAAATAAATACAACTGTGAAAAGTGTTCATAAAATTCTTCAGACAGTAAAATAAAGAGTAAAACAAATGTTCCACATGAAAAACTGAGAAAAAAGGTTTAATGTGCTCAGAATATTCAGCAATTTGATAATGCATCACTATGCCTAAGGCCACACTTAGGAACATTTGCCAGTTAGTTGACCTGAAATTAGTCATTGGTCATATTCTTCTCGATGTTGCAAAAACAGAAATGGAGAGAACACATTTTTCCTTTATAAATATTGATAATCAGTTTCAAAAAGCACAGTGTCTATAGTTGAAATAAAAATGGATAATTATTAAAAACATGGATTACATAACTCTGTTATCAATGTATCACCACATTCTTTAAACACTATATGTATATATATGTATATATATATATGTACACACACAAACACACACATACACTAACTTATCTTTTGTAGTGTTCAGTAAAAATTGTGCATAAGGTTTTGAAGAAGTAAAAAAGTTTCAACCAACAATATACTTAGGATGGATCTGGACAGATTGGAAGGGCATATAGCATCATGCTAAGGAATTGTGACATTTTGATTTGTTGCTTAGTAAAGCAAGTCAGACTTTGAGAGACATTGTATGTCTCCACTTAACATACACCTACTGTCTGCACTCTATGGTAGAAACTGAAAGACTGGGGACATAAATGCATTGCAAGTTGTTATGAACACTAGAGACAAAATGGAAGGAGACTGTTGGAGGGGAAGAGCATAGGAAAGGAAATTTGGGGAAAAATATAGAGAGTTAAAACATTTGCGGGACACAGATGTGGTTAATTATTTGTTGATAATGTGTATTGTATTCTCAACTGGGCTGGATTGAGGTATATATCATGCTGGGTAAAGTCTCTTTACAAACTAAGTGATGTATAATGATTAAATGTATAAATAATAATAATACTAAATAAATTTTTTAAATAAAAAAATAATTATTGTATCTATTTTACTGCATGTGTGAATAAACTGTAGGAAACATATCATGTGGGAAGAAGAATATATTGGAAAAGAACATACTAGTTAAATTTTTAATGAGGAGTATCTTCATAAGACTATTTGATTAAATTTATTAATTCAGTGAAAATCCCAGTATTTAAGCTTTTTTTTTTTTTTTTTTTTTTTTTTATTTTTTTTTTTTTTTTTTTTTTTTTTTGCTACAGGACCTGTGCACTTGCCAGAGAGAGACAGAGCATGTCAGAGAGAGGGAAAGTGAGAAATCAAGCCCCCTCCTTTATATAAAACTTTTAAAGGGTGCTTACACACAGTCCCTATTATACACACATTCTTAGGTAAGCCTAGGATTATTTCTAGTCATAAATATGTAATTATCTTCCTAAAACTCACACTTATTTGTACTTTCTCTATTTTGTAGAACATAATAAGATATTTTCAATACTTAATACTAATCCATGCTCAAAAATGTTACATAGATGATAAGTATCTTGTCTAGAAAATAGTAATGTTTTATTACTGCTGTCATTACTATTCAAGTCCTGTAAGTCTCCACAAAACTTCATTAAATGTTTGTGGATTGAATAATCCTTTATCTTATATGTAATAACAGCTAAGGATATAATCAAATATGGCAAAAGTGGACTCTGCATCTGCATCTCTCTTTAATTATATATATATATATATATATTTGTGTGCATGTTAAGCAAATCAGAACCTTCCACAGCTAATGCAAATCCTTTACTATGACGCAAAGTATATAAGTCAATATCTTGCATTCTATAGTTACTAAATAAACAAAGTAAAATTTTGTCAAAAGAAAGAATGAGATAGATATATTCAGATCATTTTATAATTTGATGTTAAAGCCTTCTTCCATTTGTGGTGCAAATTATTCTGCCATGCATTCTCCCTCTCTGCACCATGGGGGTCTGTACCTGTGAGCCTTCCAGTCAGGTGGCTTCAGAATACTTTCCCCCAATGGGAGGCACCTGTAGGGCAGAAAGGGCATTCTCTAAGGGTGTTTTTTATTGCCTACCTTGTCCATGCAGCTTCTCTGGATACAGCTGCCTTCCTCTATGACATAGTTTCTGAGTGTTAGTCCCTCTTCCACGGTTCCTGAATTCAATTAATCCTAGTATTATTGTTCTTTCCCCCAACCCTTCAGTCTCAGGAATGATAGAAGAGTCCACTGTTGCTAATTCTGGTGTTAAGAAGAATGATAGAAGAGTCCACTGTTGCTAATTCTGGTGTTAAGAAGAATGATAAAAGAGTCCACTGTTGCTAATTCTGGTGTTAAGAAGAATCAATGAATCTTTATTTCTTTTTTTTTTTTCTCAATCCTGTCTATACTTCTGTAAGAAGTCCTTTATTAAACTCTCATCTTTTAGACAAACTATCTAATTCTTTTAACTCCTAGGACCCTCATGGATGCAAAAATAAACTTAAAAAAAAACGTTCTAGTGATACATTTTTTATTATAAAGACCAATCTCTCTTTTAATTTTAAAAAGTGATTTCCAACTACTCCTCTGAATCTCAATCTCATTGGTAAACTGGAGTTGTTGTTTCTTATGAGTCTTATCATCTCCAGCTTTGCTATTTAAATCTCATGAGCTTTTATTTCTTGGCACACTGTGTCTTCCCCCAAGATGTTTCAATTTGCCTTCGAGTAGTTCCTACTTAATGTTGTAATGTGAAATGACCAACAGAAAACAAAAATTTCAACTTACTATGTCTTTCTTAAAATTAAATGAATATAGTACCAGCCAGTGGGGTGGTGGCCAAGGCTCTGACCTTGACACGGCCGACCATGGTTCGAGTCCTGAACCTGAAGGCTTGCTTTCTCACTTTCCATCTTTCTCTCTAGCTCTCTGTCTCTCTCTCTCTGATCAAAATTTAAAATATATATTAATAATAATAAATAAATAAAATTAGATATTTCTTTCAGAAATTATTATATTGCTTTAATTAGTAACATTTCTACCACACAACAAACCAATCTGGGTTCTTATTAATGATTCAATGTGCACAGTTTTAAAATTTTTAGAATGGTCAAAGTTGCATGCAATTTTAGATTAAAAAAAAAACCTCTAAATAATCCTTCATAGTCTATGTATGGTATAGACTCATATGACTAATGTGCTGCTTAAGATCTGGCTCCTAAGGTCTCAGGAAATAGGTTTGTAAATTACTAAATTACTGTTTCCATTTAGTGACATCACTTTAATTCTCCCAATTAATTTTATCCCGTCTGATCTATATATTGTATCTATCTCTAAAATTCATTTCCCATGTAATCTTTTTAGAAACACAAAATCTTCCTTCAAAGTTTAAATATATGAGTTAAATAAGATATAAATTTTTAAAATATATGAATATATAAAATATAATTTATTTTATCTTTTATTCAGCTTTCTCCTATCTTTCTTGTCCATTTCTTTTGATGTATTTTCTCCTCTTTTTTACTTCAAAGATATTTTTATAAAATTTTTTGAAGGTTCAAAGTCAGAAATGCTTTTTGTGACATTTATCTGCCAAAGATTTTGTATGTAATTTTTTCAAGTGAGTTCTAATGTCATACTTTTCTTGTTAAAATGGCAGCATGAGAACACTTAAGGTGTTTTATTCAAATTTCAAGTGCAGGATTATCATTTTGAGTTGTAAAAATGTAACTGAAAAAATTGATGAAAGAAATTATATGTTCTTCTGTTAACGATCAGGAAGAGAAATGTCAGTTTTACTAATAAAATCTGGTGGTGACAACCAAATCAGTCAAAATGTCAGATGGAAATACGTTTCAATAACTTACCAGTTATTCAGGAAAGTTCACATTAAAGTTTTTCTCCTTGGTGTTAATATAAATGAAAAAGAAAACAGAAGCAAGACTTTTTCATTATCTGCTAGGTGTCAGACATGGTAATAAGTGTTTTATGTACGTTATGTTGTTAATCTTTACAATATGCCAGTGAGGTAAGTACTATATATCTACTTTAGAGATGAGTAAACAAGGAATTCAGAGAGTTTGAGTAACGTTTACAAATTCCAGAGTTTGTAACTGATGGCCCAACATATATAAGTTCCAAATTTCCAAAAAGAAATAGTGAAAAGAGAATGAGATGATAGAGTAATAAATTGGAAAAGGCTCAATACTTTGAATCCAAAGATACAGTTTTTACGTTCCATCTCCCACTTACTAACTCTGTGTTTTTTGGTTAGTCATTTAAATTCCTTGTACATTTTTTTCTGATGATTAATTCATGTGATAACATAAAATTTTAAATGCAGATAAACAAGATTTTGCAAAAATATTTCATCTCTAATTATCCAGACTCCATCTAGTGGAAATTATATGTTTACCTCCATAATTTTATTTAAATTTATAAAAAAATGAATTTAAAATAATAGCAGATGTTTTCACTTAAATTATAACTGTCCTAACTGAATCTGTATTCTAAAAATCCTCCTAAGCATAACTGGTTAGCTTTCTTTTTAGTACATTTTTATATTACCAACATACACAAAGAAGCCCAGAATTTCAAATAATAATACATAACATTGTTTATATTTGGACAAAACACAACCATTGCTGATGAAAAAATAGAAAAAATATGAAACTATATGTTAATAATATGTCATAACAACTGTAGACACCAGAGATAGTGTGAGAAGAGGGTGGGAAATGGCAGAGGGTCAGAAATAGGGGTTAAATATGTATGTGTGTGCATATATATATATATATGTGTGTGTGTGTGTGTGTGTGTACATATATTTATGAAACTAGAAATAGAAAATTATTGATGATAACTCATGATTAAGCCACTATGCAGAATATTCTGGATGGGAAATCACATTTTTTATGCTGTGATGATGCTTAGGGAATGAATGCAAATTAATTAGTTAAAAAAATTATTTAATTAATAAAAAAAATGTTTCAGGGGAAAAAAAACACAAAAATTGTTTTTTTTGAAATGAAAAAAATGCATTAAAAATACCTATTTGCTGACTGCAGTAAGCTATATAGTACCAGCTAGGTGCTACTTTATAGTATATTCTACTCACTGAGGTTTATGCCTAAAGTCAGACTTGTGTTCATGGATATGTCTATATCAGCTGTGCTTGCTATTGAAAATATTTAGATTAATTAAGATCTTTAGTGAATCAATGAAATGTGTGTGTGTGTGAGAAGACATATAAAGCAACCATGGATATCAGAGAGTGTGGGAGGAGGGTGGGAGATGGCAGAGGGTGAGAGATAGGGAATCAAGGATGGGGAAAAAAGGAAAAATATATAGGAAACAAGAAATGGAAAATTATTTGTTGATGATGATACATGTTGATGTGCTTGATTGAGCCAATATACAGTGTATTCTGGATGGAATATCACTTATTGTATGCTATAATGAGTATAGTAAATGAATGTAAATAAATACATTTAAATTTTAAAAATTAATGAATAAATTTAATAAATAACAATAAATAATATGTCATAAGGCTGGTCTTCCGTGCAAAGGCATGATATAGCAGTAGAGTATTCATTTATTTCTAAATATTAAAGTCTAAATAGTATATGGAAAGTCTTCAGGTTATAAGGAACAACGTGGTCAGGTAACCTGTTGGGCACTTATTAGCTGAACACAGTAAGAAAACTCAAAACATCTGTTTGAGCCTGAGAGGACTGAAACAAGGTTGAAAACATTCCAGTTACTATGGAGACTCTGTGACCCAAAAGAAATATTGGCCACTTGGATGTCATTCTTCAGATGTTTTAGCTGTTTCATCTCCCACTTTGTTCATTTCACCATGATTATGACTAAGCTTTTTTATCGTTTTTACCTCTATTATTTGTTATATATTGATTTTAAAAGAAACCAGAACCAGAGATTGGATTATTGTAGGTAGTCTTTAATACCACAGTCTGATTCTATTCTTCTCTCCTAAAATCAAAAGTAAACACAAATGAGAGTATGAGTTAATATCATTAGTCACTAACCCTTATAGACCATAGTTCTCAAACCAGCTGACTTCACAGACTGCTGGGCTCAGGTATACCTAGTCTATGTGGAAAATGTCTGTTGGCTGAAGGCTTGGGTCAATCAGTTGTTTTTGTGCGAATTAAACCATGTGAAAAAATTATTAGTGAGTTCTAAAGAAACTGCTTAGGACCACATTATTCAGGTCAGAGTCCCATCTACTCAAGCACTTAGTATTTCATGGGCTTGTATTGAGTGTAATTTTACAAGGTTATGTGTTAACATAAATTATAAAAATGATTAAAGAAAATTTGGCTAATTAAAGAAGTTTTAGTCGCAAACCATTATTCATTGATTTTTAAACAGAATCTCTTTGAAACTGTCTTCAGAAGGGTCTGGACTATCCTTCCTCCTTAGATTTATGAGAATTTCCTTTCAGACATTCAGGCCTTGATCTATCATGAGTCATACAAAACACTTGAAAATGGGTAGTCAGCTTAACTTACTATTTCTCCTGAAAGGGTCATGTACCTCTTTACCAAGAAGACTATATTTATCTGTCTATCTCTATCTATCCATCTTCCTTCCTAGCTATACCTGTAGATAAGCACATATACATTTAGTCTTTAAAAATTCAAAATTATGTGTCATAAGTACATAAATGGTGGGAAAAATAATAAAGTTTTATAAAAATATAAGAGAATCCTAGCAGATATAAAGTAAGCATTTCATAGCATGTAAAATCAGTAATTTGGGGAATTATTTGTCTTATTTTTTTTAAGGTATAATTCTTTGGTTTTTGTTACATACCATTATTGAGGGGCTGGCAGGTGGCGTGGTGGTTAAAGGTGCTGGATTCCCACAAAACTGACCGTGGTTTGAGTCCCGGACCTGGAAGCTTGCTTTCTCTCTCTCTCTCTCTCTCTCTCTCTCTCTCTCTCTTTGTCCCTCTCTGGTCAAATTGAAATAAACAAATTAATAAGTAAATAAAGTTAAATAAAATAATTCTTTAAAAAATACAATTATTGAATTAGAAATTCATGGTCTACATCTAAGAAAGTAACATCCTTCTCCAAATTTAAAAAAAAAAAAATCTCTTCTTGAGGTAAAATACATCAGACATTTCTTTGCATTAGAAATGTTTCATGTTCCTAGATAAACATTCTTGATCAATAAAACAAATATCAGACATTTAAGAGTTGTTGCTGTACATTTTGTGGTATTTATTATTGTTATTTTTTAAGAGATATTTTTGTTATAGGGCTCATGTGCTTGATGGAGAGACAAAGAGAGACAGAGAGACAGAAAGCAAGAAATCACCACCAGGGGGCATGGCCACACTGCAATCCCTTCTTCCCCTTTCTCCTCTTGGCATTTCGAACTTGCACACACATGCACCCGGTATGATTTACAGGCTGCCAGTAAACTCAAACTGCAGTCTACTGTATGGGAGTCCAGTGACATACCAATACACCATCTGCTGGTCCTGATATTTATTATTTGTGTCAAGTCCATTGCCCTCATTAAACTGTACATTCCTTGAGACTGTGAGTACTGTATTTCAATGCTATACCATCAATACTTAGAAAAATTATTTAAGATATGTTGTTTTCTGAGTTTAGTTGCCTTCTTTTACAATTGCCAGAGAGCACCTCCACTTTCCAGAGCGCGTGAGAGAGATAGGGAGAAAGCACCCCTCAATGAGACATGATCATGCCACAATCACTTTCCTATCCTGTTTGGATTTTGCACATGCATACAAACATGCCAGGTGTGTTTATCTGGCTGCCAAGGCTGGGATTTCATCCGCATTCAGCCATGTGGAATCTGGCTCTCTTAACCACTAGGTTATAGGGCCAGCCCATCATTGCCTTTTTTTTTTACAATAAAGCAGTCAAGCACTCTTAAAAGAGAAAGAATGCGCTCACAATAGGGTTTTATCACACCATGATCCCCTTTCCCTAGTTCTTGCTCCTCTGAATCCTGGGTGTTAGCACGCACACCAGACATATTAGCCCACACATAGCTTCCAAGCTGTCAGGACACTTGTATCATGTTCCAGAATGGCCGGGCCTGAGCTTACTTGCTTTGAAAAAAAAAAAAATGGTTTCAATAATCATCAGAATTAGCATGCATATTAGACCAGCAGACGGCATAATGGTTACATCACTGAATTCCCATGTAGTCGAAGATGGTTTGAGTCCTTGATTCAGCAGCTTAAAACTCAATGCTGGGCATGTCTGTGTGTATGCTCCAAAGCCCAAGAAAAGAATGGAAGAGAAGGGATTGCAGCATGGCCATCTCCCCCGGAGGGGAGTGGGTGAATTTTCACTTTCTGGCTCTCTGTCTTCTCTTTTTCTGGCAAGCAAATGAGTTCTATAGCAAATATCTCTCTAAAAAAATTTTTTTTAAAAATTAGCATGCATTTATATTATTAGATTTCACTCTTCCATTAAGTCAAAGGTTGCAGGTGATCTCTGAAAAAGCAGTTGGTGACATCAGAACCCAGACTGAACTGGTGAAGAAAAGTTGTTGCAGGTAAACCTTAATGAAATTTTGTGGTGGAGAGAAGAAAGAGAGGTAACTGGTTTAGTGTCAGATTGAGACTAACACTTCGATTATTTGAGGATATTGAAGAAAAGAACATAGTAGTTTATAAAGAGAGATGCAAATGTAAAGACAGGGAGAGGGAAAATGAGAGATCACTCCTCAGGGCAGATGACCACTCC
This sequence comes from Tupaia belangeri chinensis, assembly GCF_000334495.1. NCBI lineage: Eukaryota > Metazoa > Chordata > Mammalia > Scandentia > Tupaiidae > Tupaia > Tupaia belangeri. Next base: position 647,807 of record NW_006159448.1, on the reverse strand, counting down.
ACAATCCCATCTCCATTCTCCTTTCAGGATTCTGGGCATGTGCACACATGAGCCCAATGTGCTTTTCATGTCACTGGGTCCAGGAGTGCGGTTGATCATGTGGTAGTCCAGTTTCTTAATCATCATGCCACCTACTGGCCCTTAAATTATCTTTATAAAATAGACACTATTTTATTTCCAAACAGAAAATTTTTGTCAGATATTCGGCATACACATTTTGTCAGATATTTGGCATACACATAGTCCAGTTTCTTAATCATCATGCCACCTACTGGCCCTTAAATTATCTTTTTAAAATAGACACTATTTTATTTCCAAACAGAAAATTTTTGTCAGATATTCGGCATACACATTTAACTTTTTCATTATAATTTAGTAACAAATGCAATTCATCCAAAGAGTGATATAAGTTATGACTATTGTAAGTTATATGACTATTATAAGTTATATGACTATTGTAAGTTATGTGACTATTGTAAGTTATATGATATATAAGTTATAAGTTATATGATATAACTTATATGACTGTTAAATGACTAAGTGAAGGGACCTGTGTAATGGCTATGTCGCTGGACGCCCATGTAGTAGACCACAGTTCAAGTCCCAGACCCGGTGGCTTAAACTCACACCAGGTGCATGTGTGTGTGTGCCCAAGATCCTGAGAGGAGAATGGAGGAGAAGGAATTGTGGCATGGCCATCCTCCCCTGGGGCGGGGGGTGATTTCTCACTTTCTGTCTCTTTGTCTCTCTCTTTCTGGCAAGCGCATGTACCCTATAGCAAAAATTTCTCCAAAAAAAAAATGACTAAGTGAAACTGGAGAGTTGAATCACTGTATATGGAGACTTTATTATTTGCATTTCACTGCATTTTCTGATAGTACATTTCTTTATTCAACCTTAAGACTTTCTTATTTTAAAATATTTACATACAGATATTATTCACTGTCTCTCTGGGTAATTGTGAAATTATAATTATTTTGTGACTTTGTTTTAACTGTAACTCCAATTCCTTTCTTCTTTGACAGTGTTGACAAAGATGATGATGATGATGATACAACACATCTAGGACAATGTAAAATGTTACGGAAAAAGCTCATAATACATAAATAAATTTTGTCAAAATATTGATTCACTATATGAATGATAGTGGTGAAAACCAAAAGCTAGCAGGAGTATCTAAGATGACAAGACACTAGAAAGGTTTAATTCAGGGTGTATATCACAGAGTGCAATTGGCACAGACAAATGACTTGCCTAATTCTGTCAGAGAAACAGACTGTTAGCATTTTCACAAACAAAACTAAATTAAGCCACACGGGGACATTTATATCTGCTTACTGTAAATAAAAGCACCTGTGAAATTTATGAAATTTATATAGAACAATCAAGTAATAATACACAATATTCATTAAAATCATAGAGGATCCTACAAAATTAAAAACGATTTTTTAATGAAACTATCATTATCGTTTTGTCCTTACAAAATTGTAGATGGATCCTTCACAGCCAAAATGAAAATTACCACAATGTTTTCCCCAGTGGTAAAATGAATTTATGTGTGCTTATACTTTGATCCAATGAAATTTCCTCCTGTTTGTTTTATAATGAGATACCTTTGTTTAGGATAAATCTGTCTCTTCCTGAAATGCTAAGGATATTATTAGAAATTAATTAGAAAAAAGTGAAGGGATGTTTTAATGTTTCAATCATCAAATATTTTATCTTAGAAGACTTGTGATACTCTCTTCAAGTCTTCAGACACTGGATAGAGTTTGAAGAGTAAGAACTAAACCTCCAAATTTAATGAAAAGTAATAATAGTAATAAAGAAGCTAATAAAATGTTCTAATATAAGGTAAGAAACAGACATATGAATGCTCAGAGAAAACACTCTCAGCCCAGTGATTGGATAAAGAAAATTTCACAGAAGTATAATTTAAACAAGATCTTTATGAATAACTTCACAGAAATTTCTAAAGAAATTGCAATCCATGTACCAAAATTAAATTTCCTTAATAATGTGCCTTCAAAAATACACACTCCAGGACCAGCAGTTAGCGTAGGGGCTATGTCGCTGGACTCCCACGTAGTTGACAACTGTTTGAGTCCTGGACACGGTGGTTTAAATTCACACTGGGCCCGTGTGCATGTGTGCCCAAGATCCCGAGAGGAGAATGGAAGGGAAGGGATTGCGGCGTGGCCATCCCCCTGGGGGTGATTTCTCACTTTCTGTCTCTCTATCTCTGTCTTTCTGGGAGCACACATGCCCTATAGGAAAAACCTCTACAAAAATAATAATAATAATAATAATAATAAATAAATATTCCAAAAATGGCAATATTTTGCACCAGCTTTTTCACCCTTTTTACCCTTATGATAGCCTGTAATTTCACGTTATAAGGCTCCAGTTTGCAATGTATAGCAATGGGTAATGACATTAATTAAGACTCTGTTCTAGGGACCAGCAGTTGGCATTACAGTTATGTCACTGGACTCCCACTTGGCTGACCGCAGTTCAAATACCGGACTTGGAGACTTGAAGCTCACCTTGGGTGTGTTTACGTGCTTCCCCAAAATCCCAGGAAGAAAATGAAGAAGGAATTGCAGCATAGCCATTCTCCTGGGGGGTGGAGGGGTGATTTCTCGCTTTCTGTCTCTCTGTCTCTACAGCAAGTGCACATGCTCTACAGCAAAAATCTCTCAGGAAACAAAAACAAAAACAAAAAACCTCTGTTTGTTCTAATCAGTTTTCCTCAGCATACTAACCCCCCTACCCCCCGAGACCCAAGTACAGCTTTGTGCTAGGCTTTTTCACTGACAGAGTAAGGTCAGCTGAAACCATGATGGGCTCTTGTGATCTGACTTTTGAGCTTAATCTAATGGTCCTAACGGTCCTAACGGTAGAGAATTCTGAAAACTGACTTTCCCAAATCTTACATTTTCAAATTAATATTTATTTCTTTTTAAAATAATTTTTATTATTTTCTAAAGTGTTTTAAACAGAAAAATTGTAGACACAGAACTCTATCTACACATATTAATTTCCTAATGTCACTGCAATTAAATTTAAGCCACAAATTTAGTGACATAGAACAATAAAAACTTACCAATTTATAATATACTGGCCTTCTGGAAGTAGGAAGTCTAAAGTGGTCAGCAGACCTGCATTTTTTTAAATAAATATATTTAAATATATTTTATTTATAGAAATCTTATTAACAACATATAAGAAAGAAAAACAATTTTGACAAATGTATACAATTGTGTAAGCTATCACCACTCTCCAAAATTCCTAGAGCCCCTTGGCAGATAATCATCTCATATACCCGTACCCCTGACAACTTTACAATTATTAATTTGCTTTCTCTCATTAATATTTTTTTCTGTTCTAGCATCTCATTAAAGAGAAATCATATTGTATGTGGGCAAGCATGGCTATCCTCTTCCACTTAGCATGACAACGTTGAGATTCATCTATCTTTCTATATCTAGTAGTGGTTTGTTTCTCTTTTTTTCTGAGCAGTGTTTTATTGATTTGCTATATCCTAATTTATTTATCTATTAAGTAGTTACTTATTTAGATGTCTTACATGTTTTGGTTATTACGGGTAAAGCTGCTATAAACATTCAAGTACAAACCTTTGTGTGGAAATATCTGTTTATTTATATGCAGTGAATATGTACGAGTGGGAGTTCTGAATTATATGTTAACTAAAGATTTCCCTTTCTTAGTAATGTTAAATGCTTCCCAAACTAGAGATAATATTTTGAGTTATTTCCAGCTAGGAATGAGTGTATGAGAGTGCTAATTGTTCCGATCCTAAGCAGCAATTATTATTGATAGTGTTGATCTTTTTAATTTTAACCAAGCCAATGGGTATATAATGATATCTCATTGAGGTTTTCATTTTCATTTCCATTATGATTAAAAATACTGAACATCTTTTTATGTGATTATTTAATGCTCATTCATATATCTTCTTTGGTGAAATGCCTGTTCAAATACATTACACATTAATGAGAGCTGTTCATCTTTTTAAAATTAAATTAAAATTCTTTATTCCATCTGGATAAAACTCCTTTGTCTGACATATGTTTTGTGAGCCCTAACTCTTAGTCTAGAGTTGCCTTTTAACTATTTAATGGTGTACTTTGAAAAGCAAAGTATAATAAACCAACTACTTCCATTAATGATTTTTGAGAGATTTTTATGTGTCAATTTTTGTGATGGTTGATTTTGTGTGCCCATTTGACTAGGCAGGGGCCCCAGATACATAGTCAAGTTGTCATTTTAAGAGTGTTTGTAAGAATTGTTCTGTGTGAAATGAACCAATTGCCCTTTCTGAAGTGGGCAAATCTCATATGGTCAGTTGGGGGCCTGAATAAAATTAAAAAGGCTAAGACACAATTTTCTCCTGCATGACTATCTTGAGCTGGGACATCAGTTTTTTTCTGCCTTCAAACCCAAACTGAAACACCAATTGGTCTTTCTGGTTCCTGAGTGCGTAAGCCCAGGCTTGTAACTGTATTGTTAGCTCTCCCAGGCCTCCAGTTTGCCAACTGCAGCTCCTGAGACATGTAAGCCTCCACAACTACATAAATCAATTCCTTCTAATACACATGCACGTACATGCTATTGGTTCTGTTTCTCAGAGAATTTTGAATAATTCATCTTCTAGGAAAGATGTGTATTCTCCAAGAGAATTAATAATATTTCATATGTGATCTTCCATTTGAAGATTATAATTTAAGTTGTTCTATAAAAGTCTAAAATCCATTTCAAGTTCATTTTTGCCTATGGTATAAAGATCCAAGTTCACATTCTTACTTATGAACATCTAATAGTTCCAATAATATTTGTTGAAAGTCTTAACTTTTTCATATTCAATTCCTTTGGGACATTTGTCAAATGTTCCTTTAGCATGTATGTGCAGGTCTGTTCCTGGACTGTTGATTCTATTTCTCTTCATTCACTAATCATTCACTAGATTTCCTTAATTTTTCCCAGCAAATTTTTAAACTTAAAAATAGAGCATTTAGCCAGCTCTGTGAGCTGGCAGATAAAACAACTGGATGCCACATGGCCAACTGCAGAGTTCAAGTTCTGGACCCAGCAGTTTGAGAGGCACTGCAGTTGCATGTGCTTGTATGCCCAAAAGGGAGAGACAGAGGAAAAGGTATTGTGGTACTATCATTTTCCATGGGTTGGGGGAGGTGTGCTTCCTCTTCTTCCTCTCTTGTCTCTCTCTCTCTGGTAAGTGCCATACAACCCAAAGGGAAAATATATGCATTTTAAAAACATTAATCCCATATATTTCATATTATTTGATGTTTTGAAGACAGTGTTGTCTTTATATTTTAATTTCCAAATTTTCTTTATATTTTAATTTTCCAGATACAACAGAAGAATAAGATAAATAATTCAATTATAAAAATGAGTAAATGACTTTAACGGATAGTTCACCAAAGATGATATATAGATGGTAAATAAGCACAACTGGACTGGGGAGAAATGTACACATATTGGAATATTTACTTTGTAAGTGTGAATGTGATTGGATATATAAAAGAAATTGAAATAAAAAGAAAAAAATTGCTGAAAATGACAAGTCATTAGGATAAAGCAGATTAAAACCATAATGCCATTTCACTTCTCACTGACTAGGATGGCTAATGTTGGGAAGTAAAACTGGCAATCCTTAGGTAGTGTGAGGATAGAGACTAACTAAAATTCTCGTCCTTTGTGAGTATGAAGGCAAAACAGTACAGTTATCTAGAGAATGGTTTGATAGTTTCTTATATGTTTACACATACACTTACTATATAACCTATCAATCTCACTGCCAGGTATTTACTGAAGTTAAAGGAAAACTTAACATTTATACAAAAACCTGTACATGAATGTCTATAACAGCTATAACTGCCAAGAATGGCATACAAGGGAAATATTTCAATGATGGAAATAGTCTATCTTCATTATGCTGGTAACTCCCTGAGTGCATAAACTTGTCAAATCCCATCAAAATGTACATTTAAAACTGGGACGTTTTCTCATGTGGTAACCATACTCAATAAACTTTAGAATCAAGTGCACTGATCATTGTAAGATTGCTGTATGGAAGGAGATTTCAGGAGGACCGGTAAAGCAGTGACTTGGTAAGGAAAATAGAATTACTGAAAGCCACAAGTTCTTCCATTTTCTAATGTTCAGTTTAATGAGCGATACCACATTGGTAGATGCATTGAGAGCATTTATACAACTTTGACTTTCATTTTTCTTACCACAATTTTCTAAAAGATGAAAATTTCTGCCTCCTGGAGAGGTAAAGTAGAAAGCTAGTGTAAATATGAAGAACACATAAACTCCATGCCAGGTTGATTCATGTCTTTGGTGGAACAAAACATTTCTTGTCAAGATGAGTGTATTTCTCAAATAGTTTTATTTGGAAAAGTTATTGCCTACTGAGTAGTTTTTGTTACAGGGTACCTTATCATTTCAAAAATTGTGTGTTTTTCTTGAGTTACAAGCATTATTTCTTCTGACCAAAACACTGGTTTTGAAGGACAAAGAAAGTCACAGCTCTCCAAAGCTTTGGAAAACTGGCTTCTTTTAAAAGTCATCTTATTTTAAGGACAATAGCTGAAGAAGCTACTCTAAATGATCTTTTCTCTCAGTGTGTTTGCAACTTTAAAAAATTATTTTCACTTTCTATCATGTCCGCCCGTAATCCAGGTGCACAAAAGACATTATCATCTTCAAATATTAGGTATGAAGATAACAGAATCAGGAAAAATATATATTTAAAGAATAACAAGTAAAAACCACTGGTGAAGATTGTTGAAATAGAACACAAGTACAAAATTAATTATATACAACTTTCTACATCTAACAAAAATATTTCCTACCCCCGCGTTTCAAACTTTACCAAATTGTTTCCAGGGTCTATTATAATCAAGAAGAGTAATTCTATATTATTAATCTGATCTTAATTTAAGAATATTATACATTTTTTCAGATACACATGAATAAAGAGAAAAGAATACAGATTTAAAAAGCATAGAACAGTGTTTTGAAGCATTTTGCTAACCAAAAGAAAATAATATCTACTAGTAAACACCAGTATATATCAAGTTAGAAAACATTCAAAGAAGTAATGAGAAAAAGTGCCATTTCTTATCATCTGATAACTACAGTCAAACCAGAATTCTGCTGAGAATGTTTTCCATTTAAATAGACAAAGATATACATACATCTCCAATGATAGTGAGAGAGAGGAAAATGTAGGTAGATGCATATGCATTTTTTTTTCCTGAGAAAAATTCTGACATCACAAGTAAGTGCTATGAATTTCAAAGGACATTAGGCTTATTAGACTTCAAACTCAAATATAAAAATAGAAATTAAGGTGGCGTAATGGTTAAGGCACTGGATTCCCATTGATCAACAGTGGTTCAAGTCCCAGACCCAGTGGCTTGAAACACAATGGGTATGTGTGTGTATGTGTGCCCATAATCCCAAAAAGAGAATGGAGGAGAAGGGATTGCAGTGTGGCCATCTCCCAAGGGGATGATTTCTCACTTTCCATTTCTTCAACAAGCACACATGCCCTATAGCAAAAATCTCTCTCTCCTATAGCAAAAATCTCTCTCTCCAAAAAAAAAAAAAAAAAAGGAAAGAAAGAAAAAAAAATTAAAAATTTAAGTAGTAGTAGTTAAGATAATGTAATCACTTTATTAGTATGGGAAACCCCTGATCTTAGACATTTGATATCTGAAGATATTTAAGTGAAATTTTAAAAATTTGTAGAAGTCATCACAAAAGTAGTACTGCTGGGATGAAAAAATCTCAGAAAAAGCTAACAGAAAATTATATGATTTAAGTAAGAGACAATACAACAGGGGTAATAAGTGCAAATGGCTCTAAGGTCCAAAGATTTAAAGGAGTGAAGTAAATGAGGCGTAAAAATAATTGTAAGTGGTGGAAGTGGTGCAAACAGTTGCAGGTATATCTCATCTCAAGGAAGGGCTGGTCATTTAGTTGTACAAATACAGGTCCATTGTCCCTAGAGTATCAGTCTTTGTCAGAAATTAGAAATTCAGATTTATGTGTGAATCTAGTTTTTTTGTTTTTAATGTTAACAATTGTTACCTAGACATAATTCACTTCACTTACTCCCTTCTGGACATAACTAATGTTTAAGCCCAAACAGTACCTGAATTCTTCTAATTACAGCGATTGGCCCATGCCTAGACATACAACCTAAGTTGTCTAATTTAGGGAGTTAGGACGTCAAGTACACGTTTAAGTCATTCAATCCATGGAACTAAAGTTCACAGTTCTTCTTGCCATTTTTTAATGACAGATAACATACATTTCTTATAGTTTATGCCAATTTTAAAAGGGTGTTTGGCTATTTCCAGCCCCTATCATTTCAAATGATACGTCAACATCTATTTTCAGATTTTTTAAAAGATATATCTGGTGTATTGTATAAAATTATATGGGCTGCAAATAGTTAAACACCATTTATACATATTCTGTGGAATACTACTCAGTCATAAAAATAATGAGACCTTCACATCTGATACAAAGTGGATGAATATGGAAGAGTCAACATTAAGCAAAGCAAGCTGGACTTGAAAGACAGACATTGGGCATCCCTACTTAATATATACTGAATGTCTAAACTCTACAACAGAAACTAAAAGATTAGAAGATATAATAGCAGGGAGAACAACTCTAGATACTAGAGACAGTATAGAAAGAGGTGGGTAGTAGAGAATGGCTAAAAGGGGGTAGAAGGGAGAGGATTGGGATAATTACCAAAAAATAGGTAAGAGACACAAAACTTAAAAGTTATCTGTAGATAATAATGTATATGGTAATGTCTCTGATTTGACTAATATGTGCTGTAGTCACACTGGGAGAACCATGTTGTATACTGTTCAGTTGCATGGTGATTAAGTGTGAATAAAAAATAAATTGAAAACACCTGGAAAATCAGAAAACTTTATATATATTGAAAATTTTTTCAGGTTTGAAATTAATCCCATTGTTTTCCACTTAGAGCGACTTAATCTTAAATGCTATCTGTGTTTGAGGAAAAAACATAGTGAGCATATTATTTGAAAATGTAATTAATGTTCTCTTTAAAAATAGGTTTTCCTTGGCCCACCCACAGTGGTATGTGCTGCAGATGCTGTGCTCTGTAGGCTAAGACCACATGGGAGGCCCAGGTTCAATTTCCAGTCCAACCTATAATTCAGTAACATGGGGAGATTGAAGCAGGAGAATCACTAGCTCCAGGCTGGCCTGGGCAGCTTAGCAAGCAAGACCCTTTCTACAAGAGAGCTGGATGGTAGTATATGTCAGTAACCCTATCTAGGAGGCTAAGGCAGGAGGAGGCAGGATGATTGCAGTGAGACCTTGTCTAAAACAATAATAATAAAATAAAATAACAAAAAATCCAAAACATAAAAACCTAAAACTAAATAAAGAAATGTTTATCTGTTTCCTACCTCTTCAGACATCCATTTATGTGTGTGTGTGTGTGTGTGTCTGTGTGTGTGTGTGTGTTTGTGTGTGTCTGTGTGTACCTCATCACTCTGTACCCAAATTAACACAGACATAGGCCAGAAAAATAGCCCAGAGCCTTGAAGTTATGATCTCTAAAATACAGATTACAGAATAAAAATTCAGACATAAGATTATGTAGAGAATTACACCCATTTTTCAACCCCATCCATTGGTTGTACATAATGATTAAAATATGCTTGAATTTGTAATGATAAATCAGAAATTATCACCCACCATTTCAAGTAATATTAATGGTTATTTAGTCCAAATATTAAAAGATTCTGAATATATTCACGAAAAACAGGTCAAGGTTTCCCTTGAAAAGAATTAAACATGAATATACTCCTGATTAACACACATTGGGTACTTTCCATTCCAAATATTGAGACTGCTCCAACTGTCACACTGTACATAGTCTTAATTTTTTATAGGTAATTTATAGAGTTTATAAGAAAAATAAGCAGGCTTCTACTTCAGTAAGTCATCACAGTAGCAGTACTTAATTCAGTTTCTTATAGATTTTTCTAAAAGTAAACAAAAATACAGCTATTTTAGACAATTCAAAACAAAATTTCAAATTTACATAGACCTCAATCCTCAGATCTGAAAAGAATTGACATTAAAAAGACCAGGTAAAACAGGTCAGAGGGGACTCAGAAGTCATGACAACTAATTGAGTCATGAATACAAACAGAACACTAGTAGAAACTTGTTGACATTTAATCAGTAGTTTAGTTCATAGTATTGCACTAATGTTAACTTTTTATTTTGCCAATTGCACTATGCTAACAGAGAAGGGGAGTAATGAGTATACAGAAACTCTCAATATATACTTACAACTTTTACAAAAATCTAAAATCCACTTAATATATACAGAATGTCCTCACTCTATGGCCAAAACTGAATGACTAAAGGTTATAGAAACTAAGTAAACTAAGTAAATGGTTATGAATACCAGATACGGTGTGGGAAGAGGGCGGGTGAAGGAGTAGAGTCTGAGGAAGGACATTAAGAAGAAAAATAGAGAGGCAAAGCATTTATGGGACAAAAAAATGGATTATTATCTATTGAAGATAACTTTCTCGAATGGTGAACTGCACTGGTGAGAAATGTACACATGCTGAATATTCACTTTGTAAGCTAAGTAATGTGATTGAATGTATAAAAGAAATAGAAATAGGCGGCCAGCAGGTGGCGTAGTGGTTAAGGGTGTTGGACTCCCATATGGCCGACCACAGTCAGAGTCCTGGACTTGGTGGCTTGCTTTCTCACTTTCCCTTTCTCTCTCTCTCTCTCTCTCTCTCTCTCCCTCTCTCTTCCTCCCTCCCTACCTCCCTCCCTCTCTGGTCAAGTTAAAATAAATGAATAAAAATAAATAGAATATATTTTTTAAAAAGAAATAGAAATAAAAAATAAAAATAAAAATAAAATCATTTCAAATTAAAAAGTTTAAAAGGTTAGAACTGGATGCTGGTGCAGTGATAAAATATTGATGCCCTGTGAGACTGACCCACATGGGAAGGTTTCAGGTTTCTATCTGGAGACCTCTCTGAGTATACCAGGCATATACATATCATTTTGTCATACAGCTGGCCAAGGCTAAAGGTGGAATATGGCATCAAGACACTGTTAGGGAGACCAGCAGATGGCGAAATGGTCACATTGCTGGACTCCCACGTAGTAGATGGGATGCGAATTTTACCAAATGCTTTTTTCTGCATATAGTGAAATAATTATGGTTGTTGTTCTTGAGTCTATTAATGTGGTATATTACATTTATTGATTTGTGGTTATTGACTCATATTTACATTCCTGGGGTAAATCTTACTTGAGCACGGCATACAAACTTTTTAATGTGCTATTGGAATCAGTTTGCTAATATTTTGTTAAGGACTCTTGTATCTATGCTCATCAGGACTATTGAACTCTAGTTTTCTTTTTTTGTTGTTGCATCCTCATGTCTGTTGCACACTATTCCCAAGGTCAACATATAAAATAAACCTAAGTGTCCATCAGCAAATTAGTGAATAAAATACTGCCTTTATTTTTATTCTTCAGCAATTGTTATCTTCAAAAAGTTTTTAAAAATTTACAAATGGAATTACCATATAACTCACTAATTCCACTCATTGATATTTACTCAAAAGACAAGAATACCCTCAGTTGGAAAGAAACTTGCATATCTGTTTTTATCATGACATTATTAATAATTGCTAAGTCATGGATTCAATCTAAGTGTCTAATAACTAATGACTGGGTGGAAAAAGTGTGACATGTGCACATTGAAATATTAGCCATAAAGAATGAGATTCTATTATTCAATACAAAGTAGATGAATCTAGAAGATTTAATGCTAAGTGAAATAAGTCAAGACTATGAAAGACAAACACAGTATGTCCCCACTCAAAATATTTAGAATGTCTGCACTCTGTGACAGAAATTGAAAAATTCAATGACATAATAGAAAGGAGGAGAGCATAAATACCAGACTGTATGGAAGGGGTGTAGATTGTGAAGCATGGGTGAAGGGGCTCAGCCAAGTGTTTAACAAACACAAAAATCTAAGGTCCTTTGTTGAAGACAACGTATGTAGTAATACCCTTATTTGATTATACACACTACATGCATGCTTTGAAAAAACATATTGTATGCCATAAATTTTTATGACATTAGGGCCAGCAGGTGGTGTGGTGGTTAAGACACTGGACTCCCACATGGCCTACCATAATTCAAACCCCAGATTCAGCTACTTGAAAATCACATGGGGAACTCATGCATGCCTTTCCAAAAATCTTGAGAGAAGAATGAAGGAGAAGGTATTGTAGTGTGGTCATTCCCCTGGGAGGTGATTTCTCACTTTCCCTCTCACTGTCTCTCTCTGTCTCTCTATCTCTCTCTCTAGCTCTCTTTGTCTCTTTCTGGTGGCACATGCACCTTATGGCAAAAACCTAAAAAGATTTATGACAATTAAATGTAAATAAGAAAACATATTTTAAAAACCTCAGTGTTAGAGTAGATATTATTCAGGAAAGACATTAAGGAGAAAAACAGAAGCAAGACATTTATGGGACAAAGAAATGGGCTGTCTGTTGACAATAATGTGTGTAATATCCTCAACTGGACTGGTGAGAAATGTATTCATGTTGGAACACTCACCCTTTAAGCTAACTGATACATGTGATTGAATGTATAATAGAAATTAAATGAAATCCTGTCACTTGCAACAGCAAAGTATAAATAAACCAAAACTCAGCATTATAAAAATCAATTAATTACAAAATTGTAAATATCATGAAATCTTATGGTATTTTCTGCAAAACTGAACCCTAAATACAACAGAAAATATTTACAAAACTGTATTAAACAGTTGTAACTAGAGAATTTTATAGCCAGTTTCAACAGTAACAGAATATTTGGTTATTCATAGGTTTAACC
>NW_006159448.1:622296-629796 GCF_000334495.1 Tupaia belangeri chinensis | reverse complement strand
GTAGAAAATAGAATATGGGGCATTTTGTATAACTAGCTCTTTTAAGAAAATTAGCTATAAATTTTAGTCAGTTTTATACTGCCGTTTAAACTTTTATTTCTAGTGATTCTTTTAGTACTTGAAAAATTCTACATATTAAAAATGCTAATATTTTAAATTTCTATTTTGAAACATTGATCTATTCATATATCATTGGCCAGAACCACAGTTTTAATCATTGTTTTGTAGTATTATTTTAGTGAGAGATTTTTGCTTATACGGCACAAGTGCTTGCCAGAGAGACAGAGAGTTGAGAAAGATGTAATTTTATAAGGGGGAATGGCCACACCACAATTCCACCTCTATTCTTCTCTCAGGATTTTGAGCATGCACACACATACTTCCAGTGTGATTTTCAAGCCACCATGTCCAGGACTCAAACCATGGTTGGCCATATAGGAATCCAGTGCCTCAACCACTATGTCAGCTGCTAGCTCAATTTATAGCATGTTTTAGTAAGTGATAAGGCAAGACCGTTGTCTTTGTCCTGTTCTAAAGTTCCCTATTTTACTTACTTATTCTTCTGGATGGAATGTGAAAATATCAAAGTATTTTTTAAAAGCACTAATTTTGAAATTTTGATTGGAAATATTTTCAAGCTTAAATCATTTTTAGAAAGAATTTCTTTAAAATATTTGACGTTACATATAATCATTTTTAGAAAGAATTAATATCTTTAAAATATTGGACTTCCCATTTGTACTCATTAGTAAATGTTTGTGTTTTTTAAAAGACATAGCATATAGTTGATTTAAACTTGCTGATATACTTGTTTCTATTATGAGTAATATTTTATATATTCTAACTGATGACTTCTTAAGCACTGAAGGGTTATTGATATTTGCTCTTGATTTTTAATTTGGTCAATTTACTGAATTCTTTTATTGATTTTAATATTCTTATAATAGTTTCTATTGGCTGCCCTGAGTAGGTAATTATTATCTGCAAATAATAGTATCTTCCTTTGTTCCTTGTAATATTTTTACCACTTAAGTTTTGTTTTCTAATTACATTACCTACAAGTTATTACTGTCACAAAAATCTATTTCAGAGACATACTTATAGTTCCTAATGCCCAAATCTATGTACTCAATTGATTTCACTGTTTAACTCTCATTCCTGAGAATTTGATTGTTAAAGATTTTTGGCTAGATTGAGAAGTCAGCCAGCTAAGGGAGAGGTTTGAAATTTCGGTTTGTTGCTTTTTAAAGAAAGAGAGAAATTTCAAAGATACAAATATCTGAGATCGACTTTTTCTTATTGGCGTTCACACAGCATGGCAACTAGGCTAATTATAGAATTCTTATTTGGGGCAATTCCATAGCACGTATGTAGTGTTATCAAATATATTGTTATAATGTAACTAAAATTATTGTATTTTCCATGAGCTCTTTTTCTATACTATATGAATATTGAGCAAGTTAAAATTAAAAAATTAGGTCATTGTTTTCTGAAGTCCTAGGAAGTAGTTTCAACTTCTTATGGACTCAAATGATGAATCTAATTTTTATAAATGTCCCCTAGAGAACTGAGGGGAGGGTGGCTGATTATCACCTCTCCAATTTGATCAAACATAAAATTTTCTGAAAACTTTTTTATATATGTGTACTTATATTACTGAGAATAACACTTTATATTTGGTTCAGTAAAGAACCTATATTTTTGTGAATTTCAAAATGTTTTTCATGGAAAATTCCTTTATAATACAGTTTTATGTGTCATTGAATTTTTAAATTTAATTTCATTTTAATTTATTTTGTACATTTTATCACATGCATCACTTAGCTTATGAAGTGAATTTTCCAGCATGAATACAATTCTCACCAGTCCAGTTGAGGATACTATACACATTATCATCAACAGATGATAACCCGTTTCTTTGTTCTGTAAATGTCTTGCCTTTCTATTTTTCTCCTTAATGTCTTTCCTCAGACTCTCCTTCTTCTCCTAACTCTTCCCACACACTATCTGGTATCTATAATCATTTTCTATGTTTCTATATATTCTAGTCATTCAGTTTCAGCTATAGAATGTGGACATACAGTATATATTAAGTGGAGATATAGCATGTCTCTCCTTCATAGCCTAGCTTGCTCCACTCAACAGTAAACCTTCCACATTCATCCACACTCTGTCAAAAGTCAGAGTCTTGTTTTTTATTGTTAGGCTATATTCCATAGAGTATATGTGCCACACTTTTTCAATTCATTCTTTTGTTCATGGACATTTGGGTTGGTTCCACATCTTAGCTATTGTCAATAATGCTGCAATAAACATAGATGTCCAAGCACTTTTCTGATTAAGCATTTTTCTGTCCTTTGGGTAGGTATCAAAGAGTGGTATCTTATGGTAGTCCTATTTGTAAATCTTTGAGGAATCTCCATATTATTCTCCACAGTGGCTGGACCAATTTACATTCCCACCAGCAGTGCAGGAGATTTCCCCTTTCTACAAATCCCCACCAACATTAATCACTTTTGGTATTTTTAACTTTACTATTCTGACAGGGGTTAGGTGGTATCTCATTGTGGTTTTAATCTGCATCACCCTTATAATGAGAAATGTTGAGCATTTCCTCATATACTTTTTGTCTATTTGTATGTCTTAGAGAGATTTTTGTTCAGCTCATTTTTCCATCTTTTAATGGGTTAGACTTTTTTTTGAGTAAGCCACTTGAGTTCCCTCTTTATTCAGGTTATCAGTCCCTCGTCTGAGGCATATTTTGCAAAAGTATTTTCACATTCTGAGGGTTAGTGATTCACACTAATTACTGTGTCCTTTGCTATGAAGAAACTTCCAAATCTGATATAGTCCCACTTATCTATTTTAGAGATTATTTCCCATGCATTGGTAGGCTTATTTAAGAAATCTTTGCCATTTATTGATGAGGATGTGTATAGTATTCTCAACTGGGCTAGACTGAGGTGTATATCATGCTGGGTAAGGTCTCTTTACGATCTAAATGATATATAATGATTAAATATATAAATAATAAGAATAATTAAAATAAATAAAACCATTTTTAAAAAGAAGTTTTTGCCTACCCCAATGTTTCCAAGAGTTTTCCCAGTGTTTTCCACAAGTAGTTTTATAGTTTGAGGTTTGGAATTCAGATCTTTGATCAATTTTGAGTATATTTTTGTTAATGGTGAAAGATGGGGATTAGTTTCACCTTTCTGCAGGTGGATACCCAGTTTGTCCAGCACCATTTTCTAAAAAGTTTTTCCTTTTCTCAATAGATTGACTGGTATCCTTTGTCAAAAATCAGTTGGCTGGGGACCAGCAATTAGTGTAATGGCTATGTCGCTGGACTCCCACATAGTCTACCACGGTTCGAGTCTCAGACCCAGTGGCTTAAACTCTAGCTGGGCACGTGTGCGTACGTGCCCAAGATCCTGAGAGGAGAATGGAGGAGAAGGGATTGCGGCGTGGCCATCCCCCCTGGGGGGTGATTTCTCCCTTTCTGTCTGTCTGGTGAGCACATGCTCCCTATAGCAAAAACCTCCCAAAAAAAAAAATGAGTTGGCTGTAAGCTTTGGGGTTTATTTCTGGGACCTCTATTCTATTCCATTGGTCCACCTGTCTGTTTTTGTACCAATGTCATGCTGTTTTGATTATCACGGCTTTATAGTGTATTTCGGGATAAGAGTGGTATATTTCGGGGTATGCTAACCACTCCATTCTTCTTGCTCAGGATTGCTCTGACAATATGAGGTCTTCTATGATCCCAGACAAATTCTATGATTGCCTTTTCCAGATCTGTGGGGTCTTATTTAAGAAGTCTTTGTCTATCCCAATGTCTTCCAGAGTTTCTTGATAGTCTCTAGGACAATGAAGTGAGAATCATTTCAGCATGCTTTAGAATTTCCTGGGGAGGGGCTGTACAACATATTGATTCCTGAGCCTTACTCTCAATCCAGACTGAGTGAGGATGGGAGGGGGCCTAAGAACTGAACTGCATTTCTAATAAGATCCCAGATAAGGCTAATGGTGTTGGTCTTATAATGAAGCTTTGAGAATTGGGACTCAAATTAGTACTAATTTGGGATCCTAAATATGTATCATCCAGGAAAAGAATAAGAACAAAAGGACGACAAAGTATTGAGTTCATAATCTTATGAAATTCAAGAATAGCATAACAGAAACAGCTTTTCAAGGAAATTTCCTGCAACCTCAATGTCACCTTTAAATTAGTCTCCAGAGTACACGTACTTTGGCTCCTCTACACAAACACTTGTGTCTGTGTAATTTCAGTTGATGTGCTCTCTTGCTCCAACAATCTATAATGACAAAGTTTTGCAACAACTGAAAACATGCTTGTACTATAATGTAATCTTCCCATAGTGTCTGAGAGACAAGTGGATTTAGAGAATTTTCTGTTGTTCATTTTGTTTCTCAATTTGAACAGAGAGAAGCAAGTTGATGTCAGTCAAAACACTTCTAACTTGTCCAATTTTTTTTAAAAAAACTTACATGGGTGTGAAAGGAAAATAACAGTCTTGGACAGATATATTCTTCTGCCTAATGAATAAACATTCGATTTTTTTCTTTATTTTTATAGCCTTGATATTTATATTTTGATTCATCTTTAGAAACATAATCTTAATGACTGCTTAAGAGGCAATATGAATACCTCTTAGAGATACAAAGCATTCACTATTCTTAACACAGGACAAGAGTTAAAATATTAAAGATTGATAGTAAATAGTTGTGAATATCAGATACAGTGTGGGAAGAGGATGGGTGAAGGAGTGGAGTCTGAGTAAGGTCATTAAGGAGAAAAATAGAGAGGCAGAGCATTTATGTGACAAAGAAATGGGTTATTATCTGTTGAAGATAACTTTATAGTATTGTCAAATGGACTGGTGAGAAATGTACACATTTAAAATGTTCACGTTGCAAGCTAAACAACATGATTGAATGTATAAAAGAAGTTGAAATTTAGAAAAAAAGAAAGAAATTGAGGATTGAGATTGGGACCGAAAAATTCAAAATTTCTAATTCAGAAATAGTAGCTCTCATTAAAATAAAACAAAACACACAAACAAATGATGCATTTTACACAGAATGACTTCTGGTTATCTAATCAGCATTCTGTCTTCTTTCAGCTTTTTTCAACTGAGCGTATTGACATCATTCACTTAACAGAAAAGACTCATTCGGGTTGTGGCACTATAAAAATAAAGGTGGCACCAACTTCCTTTTCCCTATTTTTTTTATCCCCCAGTTAGACACTTGCCTAGGCCAGGCATTCTCTCTCAGAATGAGTATGTTCAGAGAAAGATCAGATATTAATGACCACATTTGGATTACGACATGGTTGTTTCTGAGTATCTAATAGGGATGCAATTAGAGCTCAAAAAAGAATCGACGTAAGTAACATTTATATTACAGCAACTACCTTCTCTACCCACCTTCCACAGTGGGTGAGCTCATTCAGTAACCAATGAGTTCTGAGCGTTCCAGAAGATTGGACTCACGCCTCTGCTGTACCTGGTCTCATAAAGACCCATGAGACCTTCGTTTATAAAAATTATTCCCCTAAATGTTAAATTTGAAGTGGGAGTTTTTCTTTTATTAGCTCATTTCCTCTTAAGAACCTGTCAATGGAGAATTAATGGCTCAGCTACTTTATATATTTATATGATTCTTAGAGCCTGCTTTTCTTATTCATTTTTAAAAAAAGATACTCCCTGTCTCACCTACCATTTTCAACAACAAAGATGAACCTGAAGAACATCATACTGAGTGAAATGATTTTTTTCTTTATTTTTATAGCCTTGATATTTATATTTTGATTCATCTTTAGAAACATAATCTTAATGACTGCTTAAGAGGCAATATGAATACCTCTTAGAGATACAAAGCATTCACTATTCTTAACACAGGACAAGAGTTAAAATATTAAAGATTGATAGTAAATAGTTGTGAATATCAGATACAGTGTGGGAAGAGGATGGGTGAAGGAGTGGAGTCTGAGTAAGGTCATTAAGGAGAAAAATAGAGAGGCAGAGCATTTATGTGACAAAGAAATGGGTTATTATCTGTTGAAGATAACTTTATAGTATTGTCAAATGGACTGGTGAGAAATGTACACATTTAAAATGTTCACGTTGCAAGCTAAACAACATGATTGAATGTATAAAAGAAGTTGAAATTTAGAAAAAAAGAAAGAAATTGAGGATTGAGATTGGGACCGAAAAATTCAAAATTTCTAATTCAGAAATAGTAGCTCTCATTAAAATAAAACAAAACACACAAACAAATGATGCATTTTACACAGAATGACTTCTGGTTATCTAATCAGCATTCTGTCTTCTTTCAGCTTTTTTCAACTGAGCGTATTGACATCATTCACTTAACAGAAAAGACTCATTCGGGTTGTGGCACTATAAAAATAAAGGTGGCACCAACTTCCTTTTCCCTATTTTTTTTATCCCCCAGTTAGACACTTGCCTAGGTCAGGCATTCTCTCTCAGAATGAGTATGTTCAGAGAAAGATCAGATATTAATGACCACATTTGGATTACGACATGGTTGTTTCTGAGTATCTAATAGGGATGCAATTAGAGCTCAAAAAAGAATCGACGTAAGTAACATTTATATTACAGCAACTACCTTCTCTACCCACCTTCCACAGTGGGTGAGCTCATTCAGTAACCAATGAGTTCTGAGCGTTCCAGAAGATTGGACTCACGCCTCTGCTGTACCTGGTCTCATAAAGACCCATGAGACCTTCGTTTATAAAAATTATTCCCCTAAATGTTAAATTTGAAGTGGGAGTTTTTCTTTTATTAGCTCATTTCCTCTTAAGAACCTGTCAATGGAGAATTAATGGCTCAGCTACTTTATATATTTATATGATTCTTAGAGCCTGCTTTTCTTATTCATTTTTAAAAAAAGATACTCCCTGTCTCACCTACCATTTTCAACAACAAAGATGAACCTGAAGAACATCATACTGAGTGAAATAAGCCTGTCATAAAAGGACAGACAAATACTACATGATTTCACTTATATGAGATGTCTAAAATAGCCTCTTAAAAGCAAAGAATAGAATGGTAGTTGCCAAGGGCTAGGGTTAAATGAGGATTGTTGCTCAATTGATATAAACTCATTGCTATGCAAGATAAGTACCACATTCAGTGTTCTTTCTCTACAATACATACATACACACTCAGAGGAACACAAGGAACTTTTAGAAGTAGAGTATATGTTTATTACATATACTCTTGTGGTGGTGGTATTACAGGTGTATGCATATCTTAATTGTGGTGGTGGTATTACAGGTGTATGCATATGTCAAAACTCATCGAATTGTATAAAATAAATACATATTTCCTGATGTCAAAAATTACTATGTCAGGGACCAGCAGTTAGTGTAATGGCTATGTCGCTGGACCCCACATAGTCGACAGCAGTTCGAGTCCCGGACCCGGTGGCTTTAACTAATGCCAGGCA
>NW_006159448.1:620003-622251 GCF_000334495.1 Tupaia belangeri chinensis | reverse complement strand
GATTGTGGCGTGGCCATCCCCCCTAGGGGATGATTTCTCACTTTCTGTCTCTCTCTCTCTCTCTGTCTGTCTGGCAAGTACACGTGCCCTATAGCAAAAACCTCTCCTAAAAAAGAAAAAAAAAATTACTATGTCAAGTTACTGCTTTTTCTTACATCTAAACTTTAAGATAACTAATAATTATTTACAATCTATTGGGAGCTTTTACTTAACATTTAAAATAGTTTTGAAAGGTATATCTTATCATGTTCAATTTACAAAGTACAGAATTTTAAGGTGAGAAAAGTTAGACAACTTCCACAAGGCAACAAACAAACACACACACACACACACACACACACACACACACACACAAAACTAGTGCTGAACTATAGTGATGTCACTTCCTATATACTTTCCTATACCATGTGTAATGTTGTTTAGCAAATAACTTCATTAAGATTCTGATTCTAGGGGCCAGCAGATAGTGTAATGGTTACATCACTGAGACTGTGGTTCGAGTCCCAGACCTGGAGGCTTACAACTCACACCAGGCACGTGTGCATGTGTGCCCAAGATCTCAAGAGGAAAATAGAGGAAAAGGGATTGCAGTGTGGACATCCACCTTGGGGGTGATTTTTCATTTTGCCTCTCACTGTTTCTGTCTTTCTCTGACAAGCACATGTGCCCTAAGGCAAAAACCTCTTTTAAAAAATTGATTTTGATTCTAGGGCTAGCAAGTGGTGTAGTGGTAAAAGTGCTGGGCTACCACATGGCTGACCACAGTTCAAGTCCAGAATCCAGCAACTTGAAACTCAAGCCAGGTATATGTGTGTGTGCATGCCCAAAATAACAGGAGGAGAAGGGATTGTGGTGTGGCCATCCCCTCTGGGGAAGTGATTTCTCTTTCTTTCTCTCCATCTCTCTCTGTCTCTCCAATGAGTATACATGCCTTAGAGCAAGAAATTCTATCTTAAAAATTAAGATTTTTGATTATACAATAGTGTTTATTATTTAATAATCTCTGTATCCAAAATAGCTTATACTTTAAGAAAAGTAAATTATGTAATATAAAATTTTTAAGCAGGAAAATATTATAAACTAAAGAGGAGGCCCAAGAAAAATGACATAAATGACTAGATCACTAGCAAAGCAAAAGATTGCTCAAACATAGAGAAAAATAAAACATAAGTCAGGGCAAGAAATATTTTACTAATGATTCTCTTCTGACTCACTCTCGAGTAGGCCAAAAAAATAGATCCTCTAATTTTATCATTTACTAATGGACAAATTCTGAATGGAAAATGTCTAACTAGTTTAAATTAATTACATTTGACATTTTCTACTTCTCTGAAGTATTAGTGAACATCAGCATTATAGCTTTAGTGTTTAGGAAGCTTTCGTATTTCTTATATAGAGACAAAGAATATAAAGAACCCTCATCTAAGTGATGTAATTTTCAAAGACATACTATAAATTCAAAAGTCAACCTTTGTTTTATTTCTTGATTCAGTCAAAATACTTCTCCCTACAACTACAGGCTGGTGTCTAGAATTCTACAATTACAGATGGTTTCTATAGCATGAATGTTCTAAATCTTGGTTGTGTTATACCAGCTGGGATTCTTAGACTCTAGCTATATACTAAGAAAAATAACTTAATTTTGTAAGATACAGGTGGTCTACACCACTGACAGAATGAGTCTAAAAAGCAATTCAAAATCCTAGTAATAGAAGCGTATCAAATATCAGAGCAAATCTCTTTTATCAGAAAAAGAGAAAAATGTATCGTCCAGACATCACAGTCATTGCTGGCCTTTGACACTTCCGCCACTGGACACATTTCTGTTGTTGTCACCAATGAATTATAACTAACCTTGAACTTCTCCCAGGAAGGAGCGAACCATGGGACCTCAACCTTAGCTACCAAAGGTTCTATTCTTCTGTATCTTGTAGTTAAAGTAGTGAATTTCTTCTGAAACAAAGTTCAGTTAGAGGAGACCCCACTTTAAGAGTTTCAACTGGAAGAGATTTAATAATGAGAACTAACAAGAAAATTGCTAAATAAGAGACACTTAATAAATGTTTGATTAATGAATGAATGACAGAAGACCAGCTCTAGCCAGGACATTGATCCTTTGTTAATCTTATTTTACCATTTTACATAACATTACTCCAAACATAAAAACATGTGACTTGAGATATAATTCTTGATTTAAAAAACAGTATATATATATATATATATACACACACACACACACACATATATA
>NW_006159448.1:599387-612395 GCF_000334495.1 Tupaia belangeri chinensis | reverse complement strand
GATTGTGGCGTGGCCATCCCCCCTAGGGGATGATTTCTCACTTTCTGTCTCTCTCTCTCTCTCTGTCTGTCTGGCAAGTACACGTGCCCTATAGCAAAAACCTCTCCTAAAAAAGAAAAAAAAAATTACTATGTCAAGTTACTGCTTTTTCTTACATCTAAACTTTAAGATAACTAATAATTATTTACAATCTATTGGGAGCTTTTACTTAACATTTAAAATAGTTTTGAAAGGTATATCTTATCATGTTCAATTTACAAAGTACAGAATTTTAAGGTGAGAAAAGTTAGACAACTTCCACAAGGCAACAAACAAACACACACACACACACACACACACACACACACACACAAAACTAGTGCTGAACTATAGTGATGTCACTTCCTATATACTTTCCTATACCATGTGTAATGTTGTTTAGCAAATAACTTCATTAAGATTCTGATTCTAGGGGCCAGCAGATAGTGTAATGGTTACATCACTGAGACTGTGGTTCGAGTCCCAGACCTGGAGGCTTACAACTCACACCAGGCACGTGCGCATGTGTGCCCAAGATCTCAAGAGGAAAATAGAGGAAAAGGGATTGCAGTGTGGACATCCACCTTGGGGGTGATTTTTCATTTTGCCTCTCACTGTTTCTGTCTTTCTCTGACAAGCACATGTGCCCTAAGGCAAAAACCTCTTTTAAAAAATTGATTTTGATTCTAGGGCTAGCAAGTGGTGTAGTGGTAAAAGTGCTGGGCTACCACATGGCTGACCACAGTTCAAGTCCAGAATCCAGCAACTTGAAACTCAAGCCAGGTATATGTGTGTGTGCATGCCCAAAATAACAGGAGGAGAAGGGATTGTGGTGTGGCCATCCCCTCTGGGGAAGTGATTTCTCTTTCTTTCTCTCCATCTCTCTCTGTCTCTCCAATGAGTATACATGCCTTAGAGCAAGAAATTCTATCTTAAAAATTAAGATTTTTGATTATACAATAGTGTTTATTATTTAATAATCTCTGTATCCAAAATAGCTTATACTTTAAGAAAAGTAAATTATGTAATATAAAATTTTTAAGCAGGAAAATATTATAAACTAAAGAGGAGGCCCAAGAAAAATGACATAAATGACTAGATCACTAGCAAAGCAAAAGATTGCTCAAACATAGAGAAAAATAAAACATAAGTCAGGGCAAGAAATATTTTACTAATGATTCTCTTCTGACTCACTCTCGAGTAGGCCAAAAAAATAGATCCTCTAATTTTATCATTTACTAATGGACAAATTCTGAATGGAAAATGTCTAACTAGTTTAAATTAATTACATTTGACATTTTCTACTTCTCTGAAGTATTAGTGAACATCAGCATTATAGCTTTAGTGTTTAGGAAGCTTTCGTATTTCTTATATAGAGACAAAGAATATAAAGAACCCTCATCTAAGTGATGTAATTTTCAAAGACATACTATAAATTCAAAAGTCAACCTTTGTTTTATTTCTTGATTCAGTCAAAATACTTCTCCCTACAACTACAGGCTGGTGTCTAGAATTCTACAATTACAGATGGTTTCTATAGCATGAATGTTCTAAATCTTGGTTGTGTTATACCAGCTGGGATTCTTAGACTCTAGCTATATACTAAGAAAAATAACTTAATTTTGTAAGATACAGGTGGTCTACACCACTGACAGAATGAGTCTAAAAAGCAATTCAAAATCCTAGTAATAGAAGCGTATCAAATATCAGAGCAAATCTCTTTTATCAGAAAAAGAGAAAAATGTATCGTCCAGACATCACAGTCATTGCTGGCCTTTGACACTTCCGCCACTGGACACATTTCTGTTGTTGTCACCAATGAATTATAACTAACCTTGAACTTCTCCCAGGAAGGAGCGAACCATGGGACCTCAACCTTAGCTACCAAAGGTTCTATTCTTCTGTATCTTGTAGTCAAAGTAGGGAATTTCTTCTGAAACAAAGTTCAGTTAGAAGAGACCCCACTTTAAGAGTTTCAACAGGAAGAGATTTAATAATGAGAACTAACAAGAAAATTGCTAAATAAGAGACACTTAATAAATGTTTGATTAATGAATGAATGACAGAAGACCAGCTCTAGCCAGGACATTGATCCTTTGTTAATCTTATTTTACCATTTTACATAACATTACTCCAAACATAAAAACATGTGACTGGAGATATAATTCTTGATTTAAAAAACAGTATATACACACACACACACACACACATATATATAAGTACACACACATACATGTTCTTTCCAGTTTTTGCTTTTAGTAACTTTATATTATAGGTTAAATTTTGTATCATAAGTGTTGATTATTCCTTTTTTTCTCTATTGTTTGGAAATGTTCTGCTATATTGGCAATCACACTCTATGATAGATTGCCAGCACTGAGACTCAAATTACTTCTTAAATTATCTAATCTTTATTCTGAATGACCACAGAGGTATATCTTCCCTTAGGATGAATCATTTCCAAGATGAAACTCTGGCTTCTTCCCAAATTCCAAGGCCTAAACAAATCATTATCAATTTAATAAGATGTGAAAAAAAAAGCAAAAGGTGGATGTTTTTCTTGAAATCCACCAAAGTCAATTTTATAATACAGATGATAACAGATGGTCTGGCTCCTGAAATTACTTAACAATGATCAATGGTCGTATGAAAATAATAACTTCATTTTAACAGGTAATTTTCTTTCTTTCTTTCTTTCTTTCTTCTTTCTTTCTTTCTTTCTTTCTTTTTTTTTTTTTTGAGGTTTTTGCTGCAGGGCATGTGGACTCACCAGAGAGACAGAGAAAAACAGAGAGACAGAAAGCGAGAAACAACCCCCCAGGGGGGGATGGCCACACTGCAATTCCTTCTCCTCCATTCTCCTCTCGGGATCTTGGGCACACACGCACACGTGCCTGGCATGAGTTTAAGCCACCGGGTTCGGGACTTGAGCCGCGGTTGACTGCATGAGAGTCCAGTGACATAGCCATCACGCCATCTGCTGGTCCCAACAAGTAATTTTATTTCTAAACTTATAAGCATTTAATAAGACTTAGCAGATGCAAACCAACTTTAACATTTTACACATATGCACACATTCATAGATCTTTTGGCTGAATCAGCTAATTAAATAGTGTCTTATGAATTTCCCAACAATGGAACTTGAACAGTGATGAAAATAATCAAATTGTTACTAACAAGTGTAACCAGTTTGTGTAATTCCCAAATAAAATTGCTGAGCTGAACATGCTGTACATTGAAGAAGACTCCACCATTGCTCCTAAGAAGTAGTGATTTCAGGGAAAAAAGAGAAATGAAGATTTTCTACTGATAATTCAACCTCCAGCCCCCAAACTCAAGTGGTAGGGAACACTTCTAGCCTTCTCTCTGTCTCTGTCTCTGTCTCTCTGCCTCTCTGTCTTCTCATTTTTTGGTAATTTTTCCTTTGTAAAATTTTTTAAGGTAAAGTATTCTTTAAGCTTTAAGTGCCTCCTTTATCTTGCTAATAATCCTCTTTCCCCATCCTCTCCAGGAGAAGCAAGGGGCAGGCCTTCAGAAGAAGATTCCATCATTGCTCCTGTGAAGTAGTGATTTTACATGGTCTGCTTGCCCACTGCACAATTTTTTAGTTTTTGCTTTAAAAAAAATACTAATTTTTTTGTTGTTTTTTTTCTTTTTTTCCTTCTTTTTCTCTCTCTCTCTTCATTTCTTTTTCTCTCTCTCTCTCTGTTTCTTTCTCTCTTTCTTTTATCTCATTGCTCTGCTCCTCAATCTCCATTCAGTGTGTTTTTAGATGGATCTAAGGGAACCATAGCCAAACATCCAAATACTATTAGGACTAACATATTCCTCAATACCCACTGAATCTGCTGTACAAACGAATAAAAATGGTATGGCAAAGAGATTCCAGATAACCTCCTTCTGCACACTCCTGAACACTCAGATTGAATTTCAAGAATTTGGAAGAAACACACTATCCATCAGATGACTAGAAATCACTGCAGGGTGACGAGAAATATGGGAAAGCAAGAAAATACCTCTCCTCCAAGGGAAAAGAATAACTCTTCTTCATCCACAGACAGTTCAGTGGAACTCATGGAAATATCTGATAAAAATTATTCATAATGATGAAGCTAACAGAGATGGAAGAAAAGAGAAGACACAGGAGAAAGGAGCTGATGAGTTCCAGGAAATTCTTGCAAGATCTAAAAGAGGAAATACACACTGTAAAAAAGAATCAAATGGAACTGTTAGAGATGAAGGCTATAATACAGGAAGTCAAAATCTCCCTTGAAAGTATTAAAAGCAGACTAGATCATACAGAAAACAGAATCTCAGATGTAGAAGATAATCATTGGCCTAGAAAAATCCACCACAAAAACTGAGAAAACTGCCCCCCAAAATTAGAATAATATACTATATATCATCAAATGTCCAAACATCTGTATAATTGGTATCCCAGAAGGTGAAGAGACTCGTAAGGGCATTGTTAATCTAGTTCATGAAATCCTGCAAGAAAACTTTCCAAACCTAGAGAAGCACTCAAAGATCCAGTCCCAAGAAATACTAAAGGGAAAAACAATTTCAACCAAGAACGCTGTACCCAGCAAAATTATCCTTCAGGACCAGCAGTTGGCATAATGGCTACAACACTGGATTTCCATGTAGTGGACCACAGTTCAAGTCCTGAACTCGGTGGCTTAAACTCACACTGGGCACATATGTGTGCGTGCTCAAGAACCCTAGAGGAGAATGGAGGAGAAGGGATTGCAGCAAGACCATCACCCCTGAGTGGTGATTTTTTTGCTTTCTGTCTCTCTGTCTCTTTCTGTCCTTCTGGCGAGCGCACATGCCCTATAGCAAAAACACCTCAAAAAAAAAAAAAAGATTATCCTTCATATGGGAAGAAAATTCATATGGGAAGAAAAGACAAGAACAGTCTCAGATAAACAAAACCTGAAAGAATTTATCAGCACCAGACCAGATCTCCAAAAAGTTCTCAAGGGAGTGCTATACCAGGAAAATTAAATGTAGACACACAAAAGCAAGAGTTCAAAAACTAAGAAAATGGCTAACTTAATAGTAGGGACAAGTCTGTAGTTGAATATTATATCCCAGAATTTAATTGGGAGGATCAAACAACAACTATAGATTGATTAAGTACATGAGCTGAACTGGTGAAATAGCATTTTATAACTTTTGACTAAAACATTGATAATTTTCTTCTAGGCTTTGTTTTCTGGTTTTAAGGATTTTTGTCTTGTCTTGAGCTGTCTATAGGTTCATGTACCTACTATTTGAACAGAAACCTAACCTGTTTCCTGGCTTTAAATTTTAAGCAAAGTTCCTTAACATTTCTTTGATTTATTTAAGTTAAAGCTGCTTTTCTTGAAATTATCAGTTGAACTTGCTATTGATAGCAGTTAGATTATTAAAGAAATTTTGTGATCAATAAAATGTGGGGTAAAAGGAATGGAAAACACTGTAGACACCAGAGATAGTGTAGGAGGAGGGTGGGAAATGGCAGAGGGTCAGAAATAAGGGCCACTATGCAGTATATTCTGGAAGGGAAATCACATTTTGTATGCTGTGACGATGCTCAGGGAGTGAGTGTAAATTAATTAATTAATTAAGAAAAGATTGATGGGCTGACAGGTAATGTGGTAATCTGGGTGCTGGATCCCACATGGTTGATTCTGCACTCCTAGTCTCAAATCCAACAACTTGAAAAATGTGCAGGGCACATGTACATGTGTGCCCAAAATTCTGAGGAAAATGGAGGAGAGGGGACTGTGGTGTGGCCATCCCCCCTGGAGGATTAATCACTTTCCCTCTCTCTTCGGCAAGGGCATTCACCCTATGGCAAAACCTTAAGAAAGAAAAGAATAAAGAAAAAGAAGAATAAAAGAAAACAGAAAGTTTGTCCTGTAAAGAGAATATCCAGGAGGCTAGCAGATGGTATAACAGTTATGTCGCTGGGCTGTCATATGGCCAATAGCAGTTTGAGTCCTGCACCCAGTGGCCTAAAAAAGCACCAGGCGCATGTGTGTGTGTGTCCAGGATCCTGAGAGGAGAAGGAATTGGGGGGGAGGGTGGTGGCAATCCCCCCAAGGGTGATTTCTTATTTTGTCTCTGCCTGTCTCTCTCTCCCTGGCAAGCATACATGCCCCGAGGCAAAAACCTCTATCAAAAAATAAAAAAGAAGGTAACAAAAAAAAAATTGCTATTTTTTTTTGAGAGATTTTTCACTATAGGGCGCGGGCGCTCGCCAGACAGACAGAGAGAGACATAGAGACAGAAAGTGAGAAATCAACCCCTGGGTGGGGAGTGACCTGGCTGCAATCCCTTCTGCTCCATTCTCCTCTTGGGATCTTGGGCACGCACGCACACACGCCCGGCGTGAGTTTTAAGCCACCGGGTCCGGAAGTGAACTGCGGTCAACTACGTGGGAGTCCAGCGACATAGCCATTACGCTAACTGCTGGTTCCCATACTTATTTATTTTTTTGAGAAAGATTTTTCTATAGGGTGTGTACACTCACCAGAAAGAGACAGAGAGACAGAAAGTGAGAAATCAACCCCTGGGTGGGGAGTGACCTGGCTGCAATCCCTTCTGCTCCATTCTCCTCTTGGGATTTTGGACACAAACACAAATGTGCTCACTGTGAGTTTTAAGCCATTAGATCCAGGACTCAAACCACAGTCGACTACATGGGAGTTCAGTGGCGTAACCTTATACCATCTGTTGGTCCCAACTTTAAATTTATTAATATGTGACTTTTCCATTAGGAAAATTAAGTTCGATTTTACTCTGCTATTATACCCCTAATTATTTTCTAAATATTAACCCCCTTTTTTTTAATTGCCAGAGGGTGCACACACTCACCAGAAGAAAACAACTCCCAGTGGGGCTTGTCATGCTGCAGTCCTTTTTCCTCCATTTCTCTATCCCATCAGAATCCTGTTTTTCAAGACATCAGACTTCAGATTGAAACAGTAGTTGAACATGTGTGATCAACTTCCCATGCCCAGCCCTTACCACTACTCAGTGGGGTTGGCCCAAACTCCTCTATTTCTTTTAAATATGGATTTTTTATTATTTAAATGTAGTAAAATTTAGTTAGAAGAGTTTTTACAAATAATGAAACCCTCAGCATTTAAATGTCAACAGCTTCTATCTTTCAATTTTCACAATTTACTTAATGATGATCAATTATTATGTGATTACAATACAATAAAATAGTAATTACAAAACTATATAACTTAAACTTCTTTTGACAGATTCTTCTCTCTGAAATGCTTTTCATAAACTAGAGATGTAAACTATTAAACTATAGATAATTATTTTTGAACAGCTATTTTCTTTTCATTTAAGACTTACTGAGGTATAATTGATATACAAATCATTTCTGGGACATTTATGAACAACCATTATCAAAGTACTAAATACAGTCATTATCTCCAAAAATATCCTTGTATTTTTTGTGGGTTTTTTATTTTGTGTGTGGAAACAATACTTAACATGAGATCTATTCTCTTGACATATTTTAACATATATAATACCATGCTGCTAATATAAATATGTAGATTTCCCTCTAAGTCTTGCATTAGCTGCAAATGACAACTTTTGATATTATATTTTTTATTTTCATTAAGCTAAATTAAAAACTTTTTAATATCTCTTTTTATCTTTCAATAGCTTATTTTAAAATAAATTATTCAGTTCAATATTTTTCCACAATATTTTTGACCCAATATTTCAAGAAGGGAGAAATTTAGGAGTCATTCCTAAAAAAAAGAAAAACAAGCAGGCAATGCAAATTACTGAAATCTGTAATCATCAGAGCTCTGTTCCAAAGTAGTATTTTAAAATTAACAGGGAGAAGGACTAGGAGCTCCCCATAATACATCAAATCATTGTAAAAATTGAAAGTATAATTCAGAAGTTTATATTCTCAGATGACAGTAAGAGACCTTGTTTTCTGGATGTCAATGAATATCATATAAACTTGATATAGTAAAGTCGGATTTGAAAGGTTTAAAAGTAAAGACATGAAGTTGAGGGGTAGAAATAATTTGAGTGATTAGATTTCTTTGCATGATCAAAGAGTCACAATGGAGTTTAATCAGATCTTCTTTGATGATTTTTCAACATGTAGTCCTTTATTTACACATCCTTCTTTGATAGGAACACAATAGTCACCATTCCATTTAGCACATAGTGTGAAGGAAAGCCATGATCTCTGCTCTCAAAGTGCTTATAATCTTGTGACCAGAAAGATAAATACATAAACATCATGCCATGTGTCAGTGTAATAATGAGTAGATAAGAAAGAGAGAAGACAATTCACTTAGATTTGGAATGACATAAAAAATCAAGAAGGGCTTTGCAGAAGGAGAAATGCTTGACCTACTCTTCATGGAAGGAGATATTTGACAAGATTGGAGTGGAAGATTGATCCAAAGTATCTAAGTATCTCATATATAGCAATATCTATCAGTACATTAAGACCAGAAGATTATACCAGTCAAGAACTGCCTAAACATTTTTAGTCTTATTAAGATTAATATCAACCTAACTAAGAATAATGTTATCTGTTTCTATTCCAGTCTTATTTAATATTAATTGTGCTATTACTCCTACAAATGAGCATTAATTTGCCCTAAGACAACCATATTCACAGTAAAATTAAATGACTGTGCAGAGGATTGCTGATTGTGAGAAGCCCTAGGGATCTGAGATGATAATACAATACTTACATGATTAAAAATTATATAAATAGGCCTGTGGCTACAGGCCCTAATGACTGGGACCCATGGTTCATCCCCCACCCCCCCCTCACTTTCCTTTGAACCTCTGGTTTGTGTCTTGGGACTTTAAGACAAACTGGTACTCCTCCACACCCCATCCAGAGACTGGTTCAAGCGGCATTGCTGGACACCAGGCTGCCTGTGGCTGCAGGCCCTAATGGCCAGAACTGTGACTTATCCCCCACCACTCGCCTTTGAACTCTCAGAACTTCTGTGTTTTGAATAGTGTGCAGCACATGCCACCCAATCTTTTATTTACTTCTGAGGTGAAGTTCATTAGTTCAGTTGGAGGTTCACATCTCTTTAGAAACAGGGAGAACTCTTGGTTACCCAAAACCTGTGACAACAGTGCAGGATACTGCTGAGCAACAGAGAGGCAGACCAGAAGAGATATCACCAATTTTCTACTCCTGCACACCTTTGAACACTCAAAGGTACCTTGGAACACTTTAGGAAGAAATGTATACACGACCAGATGACTAGGAACAATCATAGAGGCACAAGAAACAACCTACTTTAGAATGACTTCTTAACTAGCAAAGAAATTAAGTCTGAAATCAAAAAAATGTATGGAAACAAATGATAAAGAGTACATGAGTTACCATAATCTGTGGGACATGGCAAAGCAGTCATAAGAGGGAAATTAAAAGCAATTAGTGTGCATTAGAAAACAGATAGAAAGGTGACAAATAGATAGCCTAACATCATGACTCAAGGAATTGGAAAAAAAATGAAAAGAAAATGCCAGATGAGAAGACATAATAATGTTTCAAGAATAAATAAATAAAATAGAAAATAAACTATACAGAAAAAAATGAAAGTAAAAGCTAGTTCTTTGAAAAGATTAACAAGATTGACACATTATTGGCTAGACTGATAAGGAAAAAGAAAGTAGCCAGATAAATCAAATTTATAATGAAAGAGGCAACATTACAACACACACAATAGAAATACAAAACATCATTAGAGGATACTATGAGCAAATATAGGCCAACAAACAAGAAAGCATAGAGGAAATGGCCAAATTCCCGGATGTATATAATCTACCAAGATTGAATCAGGAGGACATAGAAAACCTGTTATAGACCCATAAAAGCCATGAGATCGAATGAGTAATAACCTCCCGACAAAGAAAAGCCTAGGTCCTGATGGCTTCACTTTTGAATTCTACAAAACTTTTAAGGAAGAGTTGACCCTCATTCTGCTGAAATTATTTCTAAAGATCAAAAGGAAGGAACTTCTGAAATTCATTTTATGAAGCCTCCATCATCCTCATTCCCAAAACAGATAAAGACATGACAAAAAAGGAAAACTACAGACCAATATCTCTGATGAATATAGATGCAAAAAATTCTCAACAAGATACTTGCAAATCATATCCAACAACATAAAGATTACTCATAATGACAATGTAGGCTTTATTCCAGGAATGTAAAGGTGGTTCAACATACACAAGACCATAAATATAATACACCATATTAAGAGAAAGAAAGATAAATAGCTATATGATCATTTCAATTGGTGCAGAGGATGCATTCAATAAAATACAACATCCCTTCATTAAGACTCTCAGCAAGATTGGTATAGAAGGGTCATTTCTCAACACAATAAAAGCCACATATGAAAAACCTACAGCTAACATTATACTGAATTGGAAAAAGCTAAAAGTTTTTCCACTAAAAACTGGTACTAGACAAGGCTGTCCACTTTCTCCATTGCTTTTTAATGTAGTGCTGGAAGTCTTGGCTAATGCAATCACAAAAGAAAACAATATAAAAGATATTCAAATAGGCAAAGAAGAGTTGAAAATATCTTTATTTGCAGATAACATGATGGCATATTTAGAGGACTCAAAGGTTTCCATGAAAAAAAAACTTCTCAAAGTAATAAATGAATACATTACAATGGCAGGATACAAAATCAACATCCAAAAACCTATAGCATTTCTATATACAAACAAGGTGAATGAAGTAGATCTGAAGAAAGGACTCCTTTTACCATAGCCACAAAATATATAACATACCTAGGGATAAATTTAACTAAAGGAGTCAAAGACCTTTACAAAGAAAACTATTAAAATCTCAAAAACTATATTAAAAAGGACACAAAATGTGGAAGGACATCTCATTTTCTGGATTGGAAGAATTAATATAATCAAAATGGCAATTCTACCCAAATTAATCTACATATTCAATGCAATTCTAATCTAACTACCAGAAACATTCTTCACAGATCTAGAAAAGACAAACTTAGAATTTGTCTGGAATCATAAAAAAACCTTGTATTGCCAAAGCAATCCTGTGCAAGAAGAGTGGAGTGGGTGGCATAACACTCTCTGACCCCAAAATATACTATAAAGCTTTGATAATCAAAACAGCATGGTATTGGTACAAAAATGGACAGGTGGACCAATGGAATAGAATAGACACCCCAGGAATAAACCCCAAAGCTTACAGCCAACTGATTTTTCAAATAGGACACCAGTCAATCCATGGAAAAAAGGAAAACCTCATTAGCAAATAGCGCTGGAAAAACTGGGTATCCACCTGCAGAAAGATGAAACCAAGTCCTATCTTTCACCATTAAAAAAATAAAATAGATCAAAGATCTGAACCTAAGACCTCAAACTATAAAACTACTGGTGGAAAACACTGAGGAAACTCTGGGAGGTATTGGAGTAGTCATTGACTTCTTAAATAAGATTCCTAAAGCATAGGCAATAACCCTTAAAAAAGACAAATGCGACTATATCAGATTAAGAAGTTACTGCATAGCAAAGGACAGTAATTAGTGAGAATAGGAGACTATTTTTGCAAAA
The DNA here is from genome assembly GCF_000334495.1 of Tupaia belangeri chinensis. Taxonomy (NCBI): domain Eukaryota; kingdom Metazoa; phylum Chordata; class Mammalia; order Scandentia; family Tupaiidae; genus Tupaia; species Tupaia belangeri. Next base: position 600,770 of record NW_006159448.1, on the reverse strand, counting down.
TATGCCTCAGATAAGGGACTGATAACCAGAATACAAAGGGAACTCAAGTGGCTTACCTGAAAAAATGATTAACCCAATTAAAAGATGGAAAAATTAGTTGAACAAAAATCTCTCTAAGGAAGACATACGAACAGCCAAAACACATATGTGGAAATGCTCAACATCCCTCATCATAAGGGAGATGCAGATTAAAACCACTATGAGATACTACCTAACCTTTTCATAATGGCAAAGAGTAAAAATACAAAAACTGGTAAGTGTTGGTGAGGTTGTGGTGAAAGAGGAACTCTCCTACACTGTTGGAGATTTTACATTTCCACTGTTGGTGGGAATGTAAATTGGTTCAGCGACTGTGGAAAACAATATAGAAGTTCCTGAAGATCTACAAATAGAACGACCATTTGATCCACTGATCCCATTTCTGGGTATGTACCCAAAGGACAGGAGAATGCTCAATCGGAAAAGTGCTTGTACATCAATGTTTATTGCAGCATTATTCATAATTGCTAAAACATGGAACCAACCCAAATGTCCACAAACAGATGAATGGATTGAAAAAGTGTGACACATATACACTATGGAATACTCTTCAGCTACAGAAAACAACAGGACCCTAGAAAGTGGTCAAATATGAAAGATCTATTGCTGAGTGAAGCAACCCAGGCAATGAAAGAAAGATATTGTATGTATCCATTTATATACCAACTATCCACACTACATGGTAGAGATTGAAATATTGGAGGGCATAAAAGCAGTGAAAATAGTTATAGATGCTGAAGACAGTGTGGAACAGGGCAGAGGGGAAAAAGGAAGAGTATAAAGAAGGATAACACGAGAACAAGTAGAGAGGCATGACATTTGTGAGACGCAGAAATGGTTTATTACCTGTTGATAACATGTATAGTATGCTCTACTGGACTGGTCTGAGAAGTATTTCATGTTAGGTAAAGTCTCTTTACAAGCCAAATGATGTACAGTGACTGAATGTTTTAAAAACAATAATGAGAATAAATAATAATAATAGTAATGTGGAAAAAAATAGTTATTTGTTGTTGATGATGCATATAGTAATGTCTTGGTCTTGACTGATATGCATGGAAATCATGCTGGAAAAAAAATGTTATACACTAAAGATATACGTAATTAAATGTAATATAAAATTTTTTGACTGTCAATAATTCTATTTTTATTTCTTTTTTTTTAATTTTTTTATTCTTTTATTTATTTATTTTTTTTATTTAACCTAACCATGGTGGTTAGGTTGCTGGACTCCCACATGACTGATCACAGTTTGAGTCCCGGACCTGGTGGCCTTTTCTCTCTCTCTCTCCTCTCTCTCTCTCTCTTTCTCTCTCTCTCGCTCTCTCTCTCTCTCTCTCTCTC
>NW_006159448.1:574717-599362 GCF_000334495.1 Tupaia belangeri chinensis | reverse complement strand
CACACACACAAACACTCTGTCTCTCTGGTCAAATTAAAATAAACAAGTAATTAAATAAAGTTAAATAAAATAATTATTTTAAAAAATTTTTAAAAGAAAGAAGGTGTGAGTAGATAAATATAGTGGTGTCCCCATCTTTCACCATTAACAAAAATAAACTCAAAATGGATCAAAGAATGAACCTAAGACCTCAAACTATAAAACTATTGGGCAGCACAAAGGACTTCCTTGGGGTTAGTGATTGTGAATGAAGAGTGAACTTGCCAGCAGGTTTTGAGTCTCTTCTTGCAAGAAGTCCATGGAACTCAGGATCCTCTCCCCACACCTAATAGGATTCCTTTGAAGAAAATCTTATTTGCAGTTCTGGATTGTGCCCCCAATTAATATGGCCAAAGTCCCTACAGATTTTTTGGTTGGTTTCAATATGGTTGTTATTTCTTTAGCCTTCACTTCTGAATTCTTGGTAAGAAGAAAGAGAAAGTAAATAAATAAATAAATAAATAAATAAATCTATCCTTCAATAGGATGAACAAGAAGTAATTGACAGGAAAAAATTCTCAAGAGTCCCACATGAAATAAGTGGACCAAAGGGAGTGACTGGGCAGCCTTGGGGAAAAAAAATTCTAAAACACTGTGAATTAGAAGAATTCCACCCAGTACAGAAAAGTATTCTGGGGCTCACCAACTTATTGGTATACCTTTAAGAGGTAATGGATAATGAATAATGACAAGCAGTCAATGGTCTGCAACAACAGATAGTTGCTGTGATTTATCAGAATGGACAGAGAAATAGCCAACAAAAAGAACAACAGTGGGTAGAAAGACAGAGGGGAGATTCTCTGATCTCTCCTCCTTCCATGTAGATTAACACTGCCTGCAGGCAGAGAACATAAGTTAGCTTTGAAAGTTCTTGCATGCACCTGAGAACAAAGGGGAAGATGACCTCCTGAGTCAGGGTGATGAGTATGTAGTAAAGGGAGAATAAACACCAAAATGTTTGTTGTTTTTGTCATGAAGTAAAGGCTTACCCAAAATTGAGGGTCACTTGAAAATCCTGAGCAACATCATGGGGACAGGATAGATTCCAGAGCAGAAAAATAAAATCCAATAAATAACTTTAAGTAAAACTGTGGAGGAACATATAACAGAAACAACGTCTATTAAATATGATTGTGTGCAACCTCATCTGCATATAGAGGAGGAAGCGACAGGGATATATAATACCAAAAAATGAAATGGAGAAACCAGCAGATGGTGTAATGGTTATGTTGATGGACTCCTATATAGTTAACCACAGTGTGAGTCCCGGACCCAGTGACTTAAAACTCATACCAGTCGTGTGTGTGCATGCCCAAGATCCCAAGAGGAAAATGGAGAAGGGATTGTGGCGTGGCCATGCTCCCTGGGCATGATTTCTCACTTTCTGTCTCTCTGTCTCTCCAACAAACACATGTACTCTATAGCAAAAAACTCTCAGAATAAAAAAAAAAAGGGGGGGGATGGAGAATACATTCAAAAGTGAAACCTTATGAAATAAAAAATGCTTGTCATAAATTCATCATTTAGAGAAAATTGAAGAGAACATAAAAATTTGTGAAAAACAAGATCATATACAAATAGATAATAGAAGGTGAGATTATAAACACAAAGAGGAAAAAAGCAAATACACTAGGTGCATTTTAAAAAGGGTTGAGTCAAGGGAACCAGCAGTTAGCGTAATGGCTATGTCGCTGGACTCCCACGTAGTCGACCGCAGTTCGTGTCCCGGACCCGGTGGCTTAAAACTCACGCCGGGCGCGTGTGCGTGCGTGCCCAAGATCCCGAGAGGAGAATGGAGGAGAAGGGATTGCAGCGTGACCATCCCCCCTGGGGGGGTGATTTCTCGCTTTCTGTCTCTATGTCTCTCTCTGTCTGTCTGGCAAGCGCACGCGCCCTACAGTGAAAATCTCTCCAAAAGGGTTGAGTCAAAAGGTAGAACTTTACTACCTGCTACATACAAGTGCTGCATTTAAAGCTCTGGAAGGACAGAAGTTAAAAAATGCAAAACTATGCCAGGCTTATGCTAATGCAATAAAGGCCCTAATCACCAAAAGAATGTCAAATAAGTTTGAATTCAACTTTAATAAAATGTGTTTAATAAAAAATTTGAGAGTAAAAACAAAGGTATTGAAAATGATCAAAAGAGCAATGCACAATGACAATATACCCGTAGAAGATAAAAGTTGGTAGATTAAAGGAAAAGGTGCCACAGTAAATGTCAAAATGAATCTCAGAAATAAGAAACTATAACTCTCTTTTATTAGTCTATGACAGATCAAGTAGGAAAAGATTTATGAAGGATATAGGAAATATGAATAATACAATTATTCTATCAGTAGCTAATCTAACCCATATACAAAGAATATAGTTTTCTTTTAAAAATTCATGAAGTAGTTAGCAAAAAAAAAGTGTTTATATGCTATTTAAAAGAAAAAAAAAGAAATTGAATTCAAAAAGTAGATACATAACAAATTGTGTGCTCAGATATCAACATAATAAAACAAAATGGTTTAAGAAACACAGAAACAATCTAGAATTTTGAAAATAGTCTCAGAAAATTTGTGCCAAGGGTAAAAAGCAATGTTTAGAATTTCTAAGATACATGCTAAACTAATTGACAGTCTTAAATGCTTGGTTGAAATATAAGAAAGAGCATATATGACTTAACTATTTATTTCAAGAACCTAAGGAAACAGGGCTGGCTCCATAGCATAACAGTAATGTACTGCTCAAGACATGCCAGATCCCATAAAAACTCAAGGGGAAAAAAAATAAAAGAAATCTATGTAAGTGAAAGAAAATTATCAAGGATATCAAAAATAAATAATTTTAAATTAAAAAGAAATGAAAACAGACATGTAAAATCAGTAAGTGTCTGAAAACAAAAAGAAAAGAAATGCCATGTTATGAGAACCAGACTACTTCATGAAGTAAAAAGAGTGTAAATTAAAAATGAGAAATAGAAAATAAATACCTAAGAAATTAATAATAGCAACTTGCAAATTACAGTGTAATTAAATTTTACCCTATAGCTATAGAAATGATTTCTAAAAACCAACACTGGAAGAAATCAAGAAAATTAGAGTTGGCTAAACCTCCTCTACCAAAAAAGAAAACAAACAACAAAAAAGCACAAAAGCCCACTACTATTTCAAAGGTAAGTTTTTCCAAACTTTCAAGGAACAAATTATGCCATACTCTTTATACATTTTAGGTGGTAAAAAAAGAAAGAAAGGGAAAGATTTTTAAAAAGCCAGGGTAACTCAAATACCCTTGAAAAGGTAGCACAAACACCAAATCCTAAAGGTCAATTTTATTTATAAATGTAGAGACAACATATCTGAATAAAATATTTTAACAGCAATATATTAAAATTAAAATATATCATAATGATGCCAAATTAATTCCAGGAATATAAATATGGCTTATTTTTAAGAAATTTTTCAAATTTAATTCAGTATGATAAAATAATATTGAATTGTTTGTATACCCAGGAAGCTAAATATAATAACTTAAAAAACATTAGAAAACAAAATCTGGAGACCAGTCCTACAGTAGTTAAAGGAACTGGATCTCACATGGCCAATGGCAGTTCAAATCACATTCCTGGCAGCTTGGAAACATGCTGGGAGTGGATCATGGTATCAAGACCCCTAAGAAAGAGCATATATGACTTAACTATTTATTTCAAGAACCTAAGGAAACAGGGCTGGCTCCATAGCATAACAGTAATGTACTGCTCAAGACATGCCAGATCCCATAAAAACTCAAGGGGAAAAAAAATAAAAGAAATCTATGTAAGTGAAAGAAAATTATCAAGGATATCAAAAATAAATAATTTTAAATTAAAAAGAAATGAAAACAGACATGTAAAATCAGTAAGTGTCTGAAAACAAAAAGAAAAGAAATGCCATGTTATGAGAACCAGACTACTTCATGAAGTAAAAAGAGTGTAAATTAAAAATGAGAAATAGAAAATAAATACCTAAGAAATTAATAATAGCAACTTGCAAATTACAGTGTAATTAAATTTTACCCTATAGCTATAGAAATGATTTCTAAAAACCAACACTGGAAGAAATCAAGAAAATTAGAGTTGGCTAAACCTCCTCTACCAAAAAAGAAAACAAACAACAAAAAAGCACAAAAGCCCACTACTATTTCAAAGGTAAGTTTTTCCAAACTTTCAAGGAACAAATTATGCCATACTCTTTATACATTTTAGGTGGTAAAAAAAGAAAGAAAGGGAAAGATTTTTAAAAAGCCAGGGTAACTCAAATACCCTTGAAAAGGTAGCACAAACACCAAATCCTAAAGGTCAATTTTATTTATAAATGTAGAGACAACATATCTGAATAAAATATTTTAACAGCAATATATTAAAATTAAAATATATCATAATGATGCCAAATTAATTCCAGGAATATAAATATGGCTTATTTTTAAGAAATTTTTCAAATTTAATTCAGTATGATAAAATAATATTGAATTGTTTGTATACCCAGGAAGCTAAATATAATAACTTAAAAAACATTAGAAAACAAAATCTGGAGACCAGTCCTACAGTAGTTAAAGGAACTGGATCTCACATGGCCAATGGCAGTTCAAATCACATTCCTGGCAGCTTGGAAACATGCTGGGAGTGGATCATGGTATCAAGACCCCAGTAGGGGTGCTGTTTCTCTTTTTTTTCTCTCTCTGTCTGTGTCTCTTTCACTCATAAAATAAATAAATAAATAAACTAATGAATAAATTAACTAACACAAATAGACTATATTAATAGATATAAATTGTGACAACAACACATAAAGTGGGAATGGAGACTTTAACTGCAGAGGTTATTTTTTCTGTAGTCCATAGATTTTTTTTATTTTATTTATTTATTATTATAATTTATTTTACATTTATTCACCGAGCATCATCACAGCATACAAAATGTGATTTCCCATCCAACATACACTGCATAGTGGATTAATCTCTCTCTGTCTGTGTCTCTTTCACTCATAAAATAAATAAATAAATAAACTAATGAATAAATTAACTAACACAAATAGACTATATTAATAGATATAAATTGTGACAACAACACATAAAGTGGGAATGGAGACTTTAACTGCAGAGGTTATTTTTTCTGTAGTCCATAGATTTTTTTTATTTTATTTATTTATTATTATAATTTATTTTACATTTATTCACCGAGCATCATCACAGCATACAAAATGTGATTTCCCATCCAAAATACACTGCATAGTGGATTAATCATACATATTATCATTGACGAATAATTTTCCATACACACATATATATATATATACATATACATATATATGTGTATGTATATATATATATGTTTGTGTGTATATATTTTCCCCCCATTTCTCACCTTCAGCCATTTTCCACCCTCTTCCCACAGTGTCTACAGTTGCATTCTATTCTTTTTTCCCCCCACATTTTATTGATTCATAAAATGTCTTAATTAATTTAACTACTTTCAATAGCAAGTTCAGCAGATATACACTCATACACTTATCTGTGACTGCATGTCTAACTTTAAGTGTAAAGCTCTGAGTAGAATGAATACACTATAAAGTAACGCCTAGCTGATACTACATAGCTTACTGTGGTCATTAAATGGGTATTTTTAACATATTTTTTAATTTCCAAAAGCAGTTTTAACTTCAATAAATCAAAATTCTAAGAGAGATTTGCTTAAAACCTAAAGCAAGGAAACAGGTTTATTATGAACCTATCAGCAGATCAAGACAAGACAAAAATCCTTAAATCTGGAAAACAAAGCATAGAAGCAAATCAGTAATGTTTTAGTCAAAAGTCATAAGATTCTATTTCACCACTTCAGTCTTATGTACTTAATCTATTTTCTGTTGTGGTCCGATCTTCTCATTTAAATTCTGGAACATAGTATTCAACTCCAGACTTGTCCCTACCATTAAGTTGACCATTTTCTTAGTTGTTATTGAACTCTTATTTCTGTGTGTCTATATTTAGTTTTCCTGGTATAGCACTCCCTTTAAAACTTCTTGGAGAGCTGGTTTAGTGTTAGAAAATTCTTTCAGGTTTTATCTGAGAATATTCTTGTCTTCTCTTCCTATATGAAGGACAATCTTCCCAAGTACAGTATTCCTGGTTAAAATTGTTTTTCCCTTAACACTTTGAATATATTTTCCCTTTCTTTCCTTGCTTGGATTTTTTTCTGATGAAAGATTTGCTGTTAGCCTGATGGGATATCCTTTGTAGGTAACTTGCTGTTCCTCTCTTGCCAATGTCAGTATCTTGTCTTTGTCTGTGGTTTTGGTCAAACTGGCTATAATGTGTCTTGGAGAAGATCTTCTTGGGTTGATTCTATTTGGGGTCCTTTCTATTTCTTGGAACTGGACCTTTGAATGCTTCTCTAGGTTTGGAAAGTTTTCTTCCAGAATTTCACAGAATATATTATCAATGCCCTTATTAGTCTCTTCACCTTCTGGGATATCAGTTATCCACATGTTTAGATTTTTAATGGTATCTACTATATCTTATATGTTATACTCATTCTGGGGGGATTTTTTCTCAGTCGTCATGGTGGATTATTCTAGGCCAGAGATTCTGTCTTCTACATCTGAGATTCAGTCCTCTGTATGATGTAGTCAACTTTTAATATGTTCAAGGGAGGTTTTGATTTCCTGTATTACAATCTTCATCTCTAACAGCTCCACTTGATTCTTTTTCATGGTGTGTATTTCTTCTTGCAGACTGTGTAAAAACTTCCTCACTTCCTGGAAATCATCAGCTCTTTTTTCCTGTGTCTTCTGGAGTTCATTGTCTCTCTTCTCTTGCATCTCTGTTAGCTTCATCACTATGAATATTCTAAATTCTTTATCTGACATTTCTGTGAGTTTCATTGTACTGTCTGTGGATGAAGAGGAGTTATTCTTTTCTCTTGGAGGAGAGGTATTTTCTTGCTTTCTTATATTTCTTTTCCCCCTGTAGTGATTTCTGGTCATCTGATGGGTTTTATGTTTCTTCCTAATTCTTGAAGTTCAATCTGAGCACTCAGAGCCATGCTGAAGGAGGCGATATGCAGTCTCGCTTCTGTTCTGCTTTTCACTCATTATGAGACAGATTTAGTGGGAATTGAATATTGTGACCCAATATAGAAATGAGTCCGGAGGGAGACATCTCTGCAGAAAATCTTCACTTTTAGTCCCTGAGAGCAATATTTCATAGCTAAAATTCAATAACCATCTCAGAATCTGTAGAGTTTAAATTATTGAACAAATTTTAGATGAAAGGGAACTAAGAAAAATATGTAGAATATTCTACCCAATAGCAACAAAATGCACATACATCTTAAGAGCACACAAATATTTTCTGGGCTAGATCACATGTAGACCACAAAAGAAGTCATATATTTAAGAAGATTGAAATCATGCCAATTATCTTTTCTGATCATAGTAGAATGACACTAGATTTAATAGCAGAAGGAAAACTGAAAATTTCACAAATATGTGGAAATTAAACAAGACACTCTTAAACCACCATGGGATCAAAAAGTAAACCAAAGGAGGAATAAAAAATACCTTGAGACAAAGAAAATGAAGACACACATACTAATATGTATGGAATGCAACAAAACCAGTACTAAGAAAGATTTTCAGAGTGATAAGTGTCTAGATTAAAAAGAAGAAAATTGGTGGTGGGGGAAGGTAACATTATACCTCAAGGAATTAGAGAAAAAAAAACTAAGCTTAAGTTAACAGAAGGAATAAGAATGATTATAGCAGACATAAGTTGCACGACAAAGTTAGAAGATAAGTCATCAAAACTAAGAGTTGGTGTTTTAAAAAGATAAATTTGGGCCAGCCCCAGAGCTTATTAGTTAAGGGAACTGGATACCATGTGGCCAACTATAGTTTGAATTCTAGCCCTGGTAGCTTGAAAAACACACCAGGTGTGTCTGCATGAATGCCCAAAATCCCAAAAGGAGGGAGAAACAGAGAAAGTCTTGTGATGTGGCTGTGCCCCATTGGCAGGTGATTTCTCCCACTCTGTATCTCTTGGTCTCTCTTTGGTGAACATATGAACCCTCCAGAAACGAAATAAATAAAAATTATTAAATAAGTAAAATTTACTAGCACTGAGCTAGACTAGCTATGAAAAATGAACAAAAGATTCAAAAAAGAAGGGAGAACATTCAAATAAATAAAATCAGAAATGAAAGAGAAGAATTGATACAACTGATGTCATAGAAATAAGAATATCATAAGAGACTACTATAAATAATTATATGCCAACAACAGAATAATCTAAGTGAAATGTACCAATTTCTAGAAATGTACACCCTACACAGACCAAATCATGAAAAAATAGTCCGAACAGGCTTGTGATTACCATGGAAATTGATTAGTAATCAAAATCCTCCCAACAAAGAAATGCCCAGGACCAGATAAATTCAGATTAATGCCATCAAACATTTAAACAATTAACATTGACCCTTCTCAAACTTTTCCAAAAACATTTCAGAAGAACACTTAAACTCACTTTATGAGACCAGCATTACCTCCACACCAAAGCCAGACAAAACTATCACAAGAAAATAAAATGATAGGCCAATATCCTTGATAAATGTACATGCAAAATCTTCAACAAAATAATGGCAAACTGAAACCAGCAACATCCTGGAAGAATCATACACCATGACCATAACCATGACCAGGTAGGATTTATTCATTGGCTACAAGGATGGTTCAGTATCTGAGGATCAAACATTGAGATATACCACATCGACAGAATAAAGATAAAAATAAAATGATTAGCACAAGAGATGCAAAAAAAAATTTTATATAATGCAACACACTTCCATGATAAAAAAAAAAACCTCTCAACAATCTATACATAGAAGGAAAATATTTCAACATATGAAAGGCCATATATGAACATTCGTAGCCAACATCATACTCAATAGCAACAATTGAAAAATGTTCCTCTAAGACAAGGATACACATCCTTCACCGTTTCCATTCAACTAATACTGGAAGTCCTAGGCAGATAAATTAAGCAAGAAAAATAAATAAATCATATCCAAATTAGAAAGGAAGATGTTAAGTTTTCCCTAAGAGCAGATGATATGATCATGTAGAGAGGAAACTGTTAGATTCTATAAGAAAACCATGAGAATTTATTAAGCAAATTCATTAAAGTTACAGGAAACAAAATTGGAACACAAATATCAGCTGTATTACTAGCATCAAATTATCTGAAAATGGATTAAGGAAAACAATTCTATCTACAAAAGTATCATAAAGAATAAACACCTAGTAATAAACTAAGTTGGCAAAAAACATTATGTACTAAAAACTACAAATGTTTGGTGAAAGAAATTAAATAATAAAAAAATGAAAAGCTATCCTATACTCATTAATTAGAAGACTTAATATTGTTAAAATGTCCATACTACCCAAAGTTATCTACAAAGTCAGTGCAATTTCTATCAAAATCTCCATAGCAATTTTTTTAGAGAAATAGGAAAATAAATTGTAACTTCGTATGACACCATAGAAGATCTCAAATAGCCAAATTAATCTTTTCAACTTAAAACAAAACTGGAGGTTCCTCAAAGATTTACAAATAGAACTACCATTTGATTCAGCAATCCCACTTCTGGGTATTTACCCAAAAGACAGGAGAACGCTCAGTCAGAAAAGTGTTTGCACATCTATGTGTATTGCAACATTATTCACAATGCTAAGACATGGAATCAACTCAAATGTCCACAAACAGATCAATGAATTGAAAAAGTGTGACACATATATATTAAGAAATACTACTCAGCCATAAAAACAAGAACCTGGTATTTGATAGAGAGTGGACAAATACGGAAGATTTACTGCTGAGTGAAGCAAGCTGTGCTTTGAAAGAGAGACTTTGTATGTCTCCATTTAATATATACTGACTGTCCACACTGTATGGTGGAAACTGAGAGATTAGAGGATATAGAAACATGGAAAATGCTTATGGATAACAAAGACAGTGTGGGAAGAGAAATGGGGGAGAATGAGCAGAAAAGAATCAAGGACAAAAATAGACAAGACATTTAAGAGACACAGAATTAGATGATTGTCTATTGATGATAATGTGTATGATATCTTCATCTGGTCTGGCATGAAGTGTATTCACAATGGATTAATTCACTTTACAAGCTGTAGTAATGTATAGTGACTGAATGTATAAAATAAAATAATAAAAAAGCTGGATACATCACATTTCCTGGTTTCAAAATATATATATTTTTTACATTTTTTAAATTTCATTTACTTTTATACATTCAATCACATTATTATTTGGCTTAAAAAATGGATATTTCAACAGGTGAACATTTCTCCTTAGTACAGTTGATAAAACTACAAAATATCTTCAACAGATAATACCACATTTCTTTGTGCCATTAATGCTTTGCCTCCCTATTTTTGTTCTAAATGTCTTTTCTCAGACCCTCCTCTTTCACCAGGAGAAAGGAAATAATAAAGATATGAGCAGAAATAAATGAAATAGAAAATAAATGAACTATGCAGAAAATCAATGAAAGTAAAAGCTGGTTCTTTGAAAAGATAAACAAAATTGATACACCACTAGTGAGACTTATTAAGAAGAAGAGAGAAAGGAACCAGGTGAATCAGATCTGTAATGAAGCAGGCAAAATAACAACAGATATAGTAGAAATACAAAACATTATTAGAGGATACTATGAATATCTGTATGCCAAGATACAAGACAATCTGGATAAGATGGACAAATTCCTGGGCACACATAATCTACCAAGTTTGAGCCAGGAGGATATAGACAGTCTGAATAGACCCATAACAAGCCAGGAGATTGAATCAGTAATAAATAACCTCCCAACAAAGAAAAGCCCTGACCCTGATGGCTTCACCTCTGAATTCTACAAAACTTTCAAAGAGTTAACCCCCATTCTGCTCAAGTTATTTCTAAGGATCCAAAGGGTGAATCTCTCCCTAATTCATTCTATGAAGCCTCTAACACCCTTATCCTTAAAACAGGTAAGGACAAGACAAAAAAGGAAAACTATAGACCAATATCCCTGATGAATATAGATGCAAAGATTCTCAACAAGATACTAGCAAATTGTATCTAACAACTTATAAAAAAGATTATACATCATGATCAGGTAGGCTTTATTCCAGGAATGCAAGGTTGGTTCAACATATGCAAAACCATAAATGTAATACACCATATTAATAGGAAGAAAGATAAAAACCATATGGTCATATCAATTAATGCAGAAAAAGCATTTGATAAGATACAACATCCCTTCATGATCAAGACTCTCAGCAAAATCAGCATAGAAGTCTCATTTCTCAACACAATAAAAGCTATCTATGAAAAACACATAGCAAACATCATCCTCAATGGATAAAAGCTGAAAGCTTTTCCACTAAAAACAGGTATAAGACAAGGATGCCAACTTTCTCCACTCCTTTTCAATACAGTACTGGAAGTCCTTGCTAACACCATCAGAAAAGAAGAAAAAAATAAAAGGCATTCGAATAGGAAAAGAAAAGATGAAACTCTTTCAAAATATATTATAAAGCTATAATAGTCAAAACAGTATCATAGGATGGTTCCTTGCATAAAGACAGACATACGGACCAATGGAACAGAATGAAGAACCCAGAAATGAGGCATATCTAGGCAGTCAACTGATCTTCAACAAACTGCCATGAAGTTACAATGTGGCAAAAGATAGTCTCTTCAACAATGGTGTTGTAAAACTGGTTATCTAAATGCAGAAAATGAAACTGGATCTTTATCAATATGCCATACATAAAACTAGATTAAAAGATTTAAATATTAAACTTGAAATTTTTTAAAAAAATGTTTGCCTTAGAGCACATGTGCTCACCAGAGAGCAAGACAGAGACAGTGAGAGGTATAAAGCTTGAATTTTTAAATTGTCTAAAAGGAAGCAGGGGGAAAGCTCCATGGTACTGCTCTTGGCAATGATATCTTGGAAATGACACTAACATCATAGACAACAAAAATCAAAATAAATAAGGACCAGCAGTTAGTATAATGGCTATGTTGTTCTACCCCCATGTAGTCGACCTCAGTTCAAGTCCTGGACCCAGTGGCTTAAACTCATGCCGAGCATGTGTATGTGCATGCCCAAGATGCCACACCCTCGGGGGGTGATTTCTCACTTTCTGTTTCTGTCTCTTTGTCTCTCTCTGTCTTTCTGGTGAACGCACGTGCCCTATAGCAAAAACCTCTCAAAAAGAAAAAAAACAGAAAGAAAGAAAAGTAAATAAATGGGACTACATAAAACTAAAAAACTTCTGCATAGCAAAAGGAAGCAAAAAACTGAAGCAACCAACTAGATAAAACAAAAATATATAAAAATTAGGGGTTAATGTCCCAAACTCCTATAACTCAATAATAAAAACAAAATAAATAAAACTATATTCCAATTTAAAAATGGGCCAAGGACTTGAATAGAGATTTCTCCAAAGAAGATACAGAAATGGCCAACATGTTTATGTGCTCAGCATCACCAATTATCAGAGATATCCAGAGAAAAAACACAAGGAGCTATCCCCTCACACCTGTTCAAATGACTATCAACAAAATTATAGGACAGAAGTGCTAGTGAGAATGTGCAAAACTGGAACCTTTGCACACTGTTGCTGAGAGTGGCAAAAAGTGAAATCATACAGAAAAAATAAGGGTGAGATCTTCTCATAAAGTAAATGTATGACACAGCTATCCCATTTATTATTTAAAAGAGTTGAAGTCTTGATCTTGAAAAGATTTTAGCCCTCCCATGTTTACTGTAGCATTATTCATAATAGCTAAAATGTGTAAACAATATAAATGTCCATCAACTGATGAATAGATAAAGACATTTGGTATATACATATACTTAAATACTACTGGCCTTTAAAAAGGAGGAAATACTATCATTTTTTGACATGGATGAGTTTCGAGAATATTACAATAAGTGAAATAAGTCAGTCACAGAAAGACAAATACTAAATTATTTCATTTATATAAGGTGTCTAAAATAGTCAGTCATTGAATCAAAGAGTTAAATAGTGCTGACCAGGGGCTAAGAGGCATGGGAATACACCAAGCAACACACATAAAATTTTAGTTAAGAAAGATTAATAAACCCTGGGGATCTATTGAACAACATTAATCTGTAGCCAATGTACACTTAAAAATGTAAGATGGTAGAAATCATGTTAAGGGTTCATACCAAAATACAAATATATACACATATATATACATACATACATACATAGTGGGCCGTTGGGAAAGTCATGATGTGTTTTTGCATAGAAAAACACATCTTGGCTTTTGTCATCACCTAATACATTAATGCAGCTTAAAATAGTGGAAGTTCCTGAATGAAAACTGGGTGTTTTACTCTACCTTGAGTAACTTCTTTCGATGTCACTGAGACATTTTTCTCAGAAATTTAACTTCCCAACGAGTAATCAGTATGTAGATGTAAAAAATCTTATGAAATAAAATACAGGACATGACAGACTTTATTGTATTGCCTTCCTGAAAATTTAATTTTTTAAGGTTTTTATTATAGGGCACATGTGCTCACTGGAAAGAGAGACAGCAGGAGATAGAGAGGGGATAGTGAGAAATCACTCCTGAGGGAATGGGCACGCTACAATCCCTTCTCCTTTCAGGGTTTAGGATACACACACACATGCACCTGCCATGATTTTCAAGCTGTCCAGACTCGAACCATGGTTGGCCATGTGGGAGTCCAGCATCTTAACCACCACACCATTTGCTGCCCCCCAAATTTAGATTTTTCTAGTAGAAAGAAAATATTTGAAGAAGATCTATATATCATGTTTAACAAAGTCATCATCCTCAGTTTAAATGAATATTGCATTCCAAAGAAGTTTTCTACTTAGATGAATTTTCTTCTTCAGGGCAGATACATTTATAACTTTTTAAAAAGTATCTCCTTCCTCATTTCCTACATTGACACAACAGTTGTATTATTTTGCTCCATTCACTATGGAAAGCTGTTTTCTGAAGTGTTCCTTTTCCTGTGCTTAATTTAGAATTACATATCTGCTACATCTATGATCACTTGTTAACACTACTAAGCACAGCAGATGGAATAATGGTTACATCACTGGACTCCCATGTAGTGGACCATGGTTCAAGTCCCAGACATAGTGGCTTAAAACTCATGCCTGGTATGTGTGTGTGCTTGTCCAAGATTCTAAGAAGAGAATGGAGGAGAAGGGATTGTGGTCTGGCTATCCCCCTTGAAGGGTGATTTCTCATTTCCTGTCTCTCTGTCTCTTTGGCGAGCACACATGCCCTATAGCAAAAAAATCTTTCAAAAAAAAAAAAAAAAGAAAGAAAGAAAAGAAAAAAAATCTACTAAGCAAAGCCCTTAAGTAACAAAAGAATACTGTATTCCATATCTGGGACTGAAATCATGTTCTTTCACCTCTTGTTTAAACCTGACTCCAAATATTATCCATGAGTGAAATAAAAGCTATTCATCAGCTTAAAGGCTATTTTATGAAAATGAACCATGGTTTTCCATGGATACTGGTTATTTTGGGCAAATGGATAACTTATTCTTGCATATACCATATTTGAGCTTATATCTTCCTGAATACAGAAGGGTTTATCAGATTTTACAGAAAATGTACAATTCTTCTTTGCATTACCTTGAGCATGACATAAAGAAGTAAATTCTACCAACAGCAATATGAGAAGTCTAGATACCAAAACGCATATAAAAGAAGGGTATGAAGAGAATTTAAGTGGCAAAGGATATGTATATATAGTGGCAAAGAGAAATAAAGACAATCTACAGATACTTATCACCGTGCCTCATTTCCTTCATCAGTCAAAGGAGATGAAAATGTTAACTAATCATTACTAGTGCCTTATACCCACCAAGCACATTCTCAGTGTTTTATGTGCATTGTTTTATCTAATCTTCTAGCAATCAATGAGGGTTCAGTATTTTCCCAAGATCAGAACACATCGCTCACCGCTAACTTCTCTGAGATATGTTTCATCATATCTGCACCTGGCCTTCAGTTCACACGGTCACATCTTATTGACTCCATTTCTGTAAAGACAAACAAGAAAAAGCCTATTTGGATCAGGTTATTCCCATTGCTACATCTATGCAATGGTATCATACTCACCCAACCCCAAGACTGAAATGTTAGGAGCATAGCTCAGCCCCAAGCCCAGGTCAAAATATAAGGGCGGTGAAGTGGATAGTCTTAAAAATAATATTATCTATTCAACAGGAAGAAGAGAATCACAACAGAATAACAGTGGAGAAGTAGAGAGTCCTGTATAGATTCATTACTTTAGATTCAAACGGATTATAACAGATTATTTTGTATAATCCCCTTGAAGATAAACAAATGCTAATCCCTGGTATATTACAGTCAGTCATGACACACAACAGACTGGAACCAAAGGAAAATCAAAGTTAAGTTCAAGTTCATAAATTTGGGACCATGAAAAAGTAATTATGGAGAAGGGAGACAGTTTAAGAGAATGAACTCTTCTATTAACACACTGCATTTTATGTAGCACAAATTCACTTTCTACGAACCAGAATATGTGCTTAATCAAAGTGTCCCATTCCTCAACTACATTAAATACAGAAATATAGTAATTATAATGTCACTTTTAGAAATAAATCCTGAAGAATGCCAGATTTCTGATAAACTACACACAGTACTCTAAAACAGGAAATTATTTTAACCATATAAAAATGTAAACATACAATGAAAATAGATACTGCATGTAAGAAAGACAAAAAGAAATAAAATGGATTAATCTTGAAATAGTATTGGTTATAAAACTATTTCTATTTCAGGGAAGATTTTTCCATAGAAGAACAGGGGTTATAAAAGATTAAACTTAATTTCTATGAGTAATCTATATAGGAAAATCTTGCTTACTTTACTAAAAGCATGAAGATTAAACTTAATTTCTATGAGTAATCTAGGAAAATCTTGCTTACTTTACTAAAAGCATATGAAGAATAGTCAAAACAAGTTTCCCCAGATTCTTCTTAAGCCAAAGACAATCTGTCAAAAGTTAAATATAAGAATTTCTTGGGGTCAGGAGGTGGTGTGGTGGTTGAGGTGATGGACTCCTACATGGCTGACTGCAGTTCGAGTTCTAAACCTGGTGGCTTGCTCTCTCACATTCTCCCTTTCTCTCTCTCTATCTCTCTCTCTCGCTCTCTGGTGAATACACATGCCCTATAGCAAATTAAAAATAATAATGACTAATTTAATTCAAAATTCTAAAAATCAATTTCTCCTGGGTTGACTGTGG
This sequence comes from Tupaia belangeri chinensis, assembly GCF_000334495.1. Classification (NCBI taxonomy): domain Eukaryota; kingdom Metazoa; phylum Chordata; class Mammalia; order Scandentia; family Tupaiidae; genus Tupaia; species Tupaia belangeri. The sequence goes on along the minus strand of NW_006159448.1, from coordinate 582,949 downwards.
TAGCACAGCAGTAAATCAATACTCCGTGATGCTGACCCCACACGGGGAAGTCTTGGGTTTGCATACCAAGGTGGGTATACATGCTGAGTTCAAGCATGCATGCCCATGAGCAGCCTGGCTGAGAGTAGGGGCGGATGAGGGCATAAAGACTGTAGGTGGTTTCTCTCTCACTCATGAAAGAAATATGTTGTTTCCTCTTAATTAAATTGAGAATAATAACGTGTTTGCTTTGACTTTTGTAGTTAGAAACTTTCCATGTGTATTGGCATATCACAGTGGATTTCTTCTCTCTCAGAGCAAAGCCAAATGATATAATCATAGACCGAGAAAAACTTGAACTAATTAAGGCATAGAAGTGATCATTTTCAGACCAGCAGGTGGTCTGAAAGTTAAGACACGGGTTCCCATGTGGTTGACTGCACTGTTACAGTAGTGGTTTGAAAATCATGCTAGACCTTCTAATAGCAGGGAGGGTAACAGCAGACAGTAGAGACAGTTTAGATGGGAGTGTGTAATAGAGGGTGGGTGCTAGGGGGTGAGAGAGAGGGGATCAGGGGAAAAAAAGAAAACACAACATTTAATAGATATAAAAGTGAAAAGTTATCTGTTGATGATAATGTATCTAGTAATGACTTTGACTAGATAATATGCACTATATTCACCCTGGGAAAAGCCATGTTGTACATTGTAAAAACATACAGTAATTAAGTATAAACTTAAAATATACATATAAATTAATAAAAACTAAAACATAAAACATAAAAATTTTGATGAAAATACAAAAAGAATATAACTAAGCTTTTCAAGCAAGCCAAAAAAAAATGTTATGGATTTTCATATTGAGAAAAAATATATAATAGATTTATATTTAGTCATCCATCTAATTCACTTATTTTAACAATGAAGTACTCTTACAAATGTAATCCAAATGAAATTACAGATGCAAAAGTACCTGTCTATAAAAAATATATAAGGAGCAGCTCTCGGTAATATATATGTATATAATGTATTCTTTGCCAAAGTCAAGATAACAGTTGTTTCGAACTCAGGAGACAAATGAAAAGCAAAGCCTTGCTGGGCTCATCCACTCTTCAGATTCTTTGGCACCCCGCAAATTAATTGGAGTGAATGGTGAAATAGAAGCATCTATAGAAAATTTGCCATAGGAAAAAAGTTCAGGACTTACACTGTATTAATGTAAAAGTGTATTTTGTGGCTGCTTTCCAAGCAGTTTGAAAAATTTACAGAAATGAGTAGGGAAAAAGCCTACATAATTTGGGAAATAAGCTTACTTTGGTTTCCTGCAGTGTGGACTTGCCTGTTAGGAAAATTTCTAGAGATTGTGCCACCTGGAAAGGAAGAATGGCTGGGATGCTTAGCATTTCCCCAGTCCCTTTGGGGATTAGTAAAGAACAAAATAACACCAGGAATTACACCGAACTGAAAACGCAGTCAGGAGAGCACAAAGGCTTAATTTAAAAGAAAACATTAATATTCACGATAAGAAAAGGATTATGTCCAGGCAAAGAGAAAATATCCTAATTGGTGTGTCTGTTCAGAATCCTCTTTACCTGTGAGCTGTATTTAGAATGTCTAATTTGCTGGAACTAGGCACAAATAGATATTCAGACCCTGACTAAAATAAGTAAATAAATAAGAGCCAGGCCTGGTGTCACACACCATGCCCCAGCTAGCTGGCTGAAACAAGAATTATGACAACAAGAATCTGTTTAAAACTGTAAATATTATAATAAAAAATCAACTTATTCACTAAATTTTTAAAAACTTGTATAAAACACATCAACTCTTCCCAGACCGTGGCAAATATTCTGGAAATCTCTTTGTAGAAAAAGATGAAGATGGCTGCTTTAGAGTGAGCAGACATAGGGTATGGTCTTCCTCCTACTGGACTTGTCCAGAGTCAGAACTTCCCTAGGTTCCCTAATAACTTCCTTGCACTATAGTTAGCTAACATTTCTGAGCTCTGTTTGAAATCCATATCTTTGGTTCAGTTCAACATTTTTATTTCAAAGCTATAGACAAGCCTGATGAAATCCATAGAAAAAGCTTATTTATAGTCCAATAACTTCATTGATTTAGCACTGAGCTTCGGAGGCGTCCTTTAAATCTTTATATTTGTGACTTTCCATTTTTTTTTACATTCAAATTTCAAAAAAACACCACTCTTGTAAGTTTTCTAGTGAAGATGTACAGATCTAATTCTGGCCACTATGATGCCTTGTTGCCTTTTAAATTGTGTTCCAAATGCCTTTGAAGTTGTATTACATCCCTCCCTTCACTGGGACAAATAGCTAATAAGAAAATAAAATGTCCAGAAGCCCTAATGCTAAACCACTTGCTACCACCTTGCTGAGAGCTGGGGGGCAGTTAAGGGAAACAGGGGTAAGGAGGAATCAATAAAAGGGTTCAAATAATTGACATTTAAAAATTATGAGACCAGCAGATGGCATAATGATTACATTGCTGGACTTCCACATGATTAACCAGAGTTCGAGTCCTGGACCCAGCTGCTTAAAGCTCATGCCGGGTACATGTGTGTCTGTGCCCAAAATCCTGAGAGAGGAATGTAGAATGAATTGCAGCATGGCCATTCCCCCCACGCCAGGGTGGGTGATTTCTCACTTTCTGTCTCTCTGTCTCTCTCTGTCTCTCCAGTGAGTGCACGTGCCCGGTAGCAAAAATCTCTCTCTAAAATTAAATAAATAAATAAAACAGTACCATTTATTCTGTTATAAAAACAACAGAATATGTTTTCTGTGAAAAATAAATTTAAATCCTATACTAAAGATTTACATTAAAATTAGCATTTATAATTGAGGGAGTAAAAAGACATATTGAGCATATTTCAGACCCTTTCAAGAAGGTTGATGGATTTTTTTGTTGCTGTTGTTCATCTGTGTAACCTTATGTGAGATGTAGTTACAGCCACAATACAATACAGTGAAGATGTGTGCTTTAGCAGAAAACTATGCATTGTCTTTAGTTCACCCTTCTGTTTCACTTGAGTGTAATTCTTGGGAGCTATGTTGCAACTCTTGTAAATTGTCAATAACTGATAGCAGCAGAAGATAATTCTTGTCTATAGACATGCAAATTATATCCATTTAGGTAGAGTTTCAAATGACTTCCCTACCTAGTTTTGCCTGCCTTTGCACATTCTCTTCCATATTTCTTTACGCTAAATATATAATATCCAGTAAGTCTGCCTTTTGACTTCTCCTTCGAACAGGTTATTACCACCTCAGTGATTTTCTCATTAAGAAGTTCAATAAAATCTTTAACTTGTATTTCTTTTTATAGCTGTGCGAGCATGATTTTATCCTCTTTTGAAGATTGCCTTTTAACAATAAAAAAATGTTAACCAAAAAAATACAAAGGGCATGGGAGCTTTGAACAATAAAACTGATGTAAAACAGTTCAATTTACATGTAGACCTTTCCATACATACTCTTCTGATTGTTTAGCTTTTACTACATTCTTCCTCATATTGGAGTTATTTGCATACTTGACTGCTGCTCTCTATCAGGATTGTACAGTAGATATTTCTTAGGTGCCAGCCCCACAGCCAATGCTCCCTTCCTTTCTTTCTTTCAAACTACCCAGTTTTTTTGTTTTGCTTTGTTTTGTTTTGAAAGGTTTTTGCTAAAGGGTGCATGCGCTCGTCAGAAAGAAAGAGAGAGACAGAGAGACAGAGAGACAGAAAGCGAGAAATCACCTCCCGGGGGGATGGCCATGTCGCAATCCCTTCTCCTCCATTCTCCTCTCGGGATCTTGGGCATGCACGCACACCCACCGGCCCAACACCCACCACACCGGGGCGAAAAAAAAAAGCCACTGGGTCTGGGACTTAAACTCATGGTCAACCACATGGGAGTCCAGTGACATAGCCATTATGCCAACTGCTGGTCTCAGTACCCAGGTTTTCTTTTAAGAACCCATCATCCTCCATTGTGTAACAGCCATGATATTTGACAGGAATTGTTTTGAGTAAAGAATTTCAGATGTAAAGTCCTGACTTATTTAGACAAGAAACACATTCCCAGCCCCTTTGCCACAGTAGCTGGTTTTCTAAACGGCATGGGTACCAAAGTTGGCCCATAAAAATTAATCTGAGTTCTTGAGTCAAAGAGAAAACAGATAGTTCGGGACCTCTTATCATAAGTAAAAGCTGGCCCAGGAAGAAAGTCATCTTTGCCATGAATCTGACACTATAGAGGATAGAATGGAAAGAAAGCAAACAAACAAACAAAAAAGTACCTCTAGACTGCAGGCTTTGCTGATGCCGTGTATCAAATCGTCCTGAAGTTTGCTTTTCTTCTAGTTTGAATTGGCTGCCATTTACCATGTTTCCTGTGTGATACAGAGTGCAGGTTCTCTGCTATCAGAACCTCTCATTTGCTATTTTCTTAACACCTCCCAGAGTATAAGATGTTTCACAAACAGACACTCAAATGTTTTTGAATTGTATCATACAAAAAAAAAAAAAAACAACTTCACTGTTTCCAATTTTTACAGTCCATCCTGCTCCAATTGTTTGGTTGTATTTTAAATCCCCTTTATTTCTTACCTTTATCTCTGTTCTCATTTTATCCAATACCTGTTCCCTTAGTTTTTTAAGGTTTATTTATATTTATTCCATGAGAGAGAGAGACACACAAAGGGAGAGAGAAAGAGCATTTCTGATAGGATTTTAATGCTGCAATCCATCCCCCAGCCTCAGCCAGCCCAGGTAAAGGGCACACAAGTGTCTGACATACTCAGGGAGGTCTCCCGGCATAAACCAGGAACCTTTCCCTGTGGGCCTGGCTCACAGAGCACTGACTGTTATCAATATCCCCCTTTTTAGTCCTCTTCCTTAATTTTATATAAATTGTCTTTTTGTTTACCCCAGGTATTTCATATTGCACTTTTAAAATTTATTTTTAAGGAATTATTTATTTCTTCTATGAGCAAGAGAGACAGGCACCCTCAAAAGAACCCTAACTCCACAATTCACCCCAAGCCTTAGGCAACCCCAGACTATGTGCACATGCTGGTCCAATGTACTCAGGGAGGCCTCCAGACACTACACTGTACCTCTGATCACCACTTCAGCCACCCCTGTGGGTCAACCTCATAGAGAATTGGGATTGTGCAACCATCCAGCCACTCACTTTGTGCTACTAAAAAAACTACTTACATTCTTTCTGCCTAGATTAGGAAATCTAACTACCAAAATTCTTCTGTAGGGGAAATAAAACAGAGCCATGCTAAACAATGTAACTGACTCTATCCATTTATCAGCTTTACAACTATTTTGTGTGTTCTTTACTTTCTTTCTTTTTGTTATTTTAAATAATTTTTAAAGATTTATTTATTTGTAATTTTATTTATTATCACTGTTCTTCAATTTTGACCAGAGAGAGACAGACAGAGAGAAAGGGAGAGTGAGAAAGCAAACCACCAGGTCCAGGACTCAAACCATGGTCAGCCATGTGGGAATCTAGCGCCTCAACCACCATGCCACCTGCTGGTCCCACTTTCTTTTCAATTCTAAATTATCTCATTAGATTTTAATGTGATTAGAATAAGTCTTACTTGATCTTTATCAATCAATATTTTTGGAAAAAAAGAGTAATTTTAAACTCACCTAACTGAAAGAGAGCTTCACAATTTCACAATTTGATAACCTAGAAGGACTGTTTTGAGGACAAAGTAAAAATATTTGTTGAAGCAAAAAAATGTTTATTTATTGATTTAGATCTTTTTCATTTATAAAAATTATTTATTTTTATTATTTATTATTTTTTTATTTGACCAGAGAGAGACAAACAGCAAAATAAGGAAAGTGAGAAAGCAAGCTATTAGGTCCAAGACTCAAACCACAGTCAGCCATGTGGAGTTCAATACTTCAACCACCACATCACCTGTCAGCCCCAGATTTTGATATTTATTTTATCAAGTTAAAATAGTTCTACTGTTTAAAATAGCAAAACATTTTAAAAATACTTAAATATCCTTCAAGAGGAGAATGGTTTAATGTGCTCTGAAACACTGAATATATAGACAGACAATGGCCAGACCATCCATGACAGCACAACCTCTGCAGCAACCAGTCTAGGAAGGTAAATGACAACCTCTGCAGTCATCAACCCAGAATGGTCATAACTTATTGAATAACCACCAGTTTCCCTGTTTTGTATTTCTACTTCCAGTTTAGTAGCAAGTAGAGAAAGTAAAATATGCTCCCTAAAAAAACCATGTAATACTTCTAGTTAACTGCTTCTAGCTTCTCCATACCTAAAATTTCCAGTCAGAGCATATTTGAGGTCTTCTCTTTTTTTATTTATAAGAGATTTTTTGACATAGGATGTGTGAGAAAGAGAGAGAGAGAGACAGAAAACAAGAAAACATGCCCCCAGAGCAGGTGGCCACATCATAATTTCTTCTCCTCCATTTTCTTCTTGGGATTTGGGGCACTCATATACACATGCCCAGTATGAGTTTTAAGCTGCCAGGTCTGGGACTTGAACCACAGTTGAGGGAGTCCAGCGACCTAACTATTACACTATCGTCTGGTTCCACTTGAGGTCTACCCTTTTTTATTAAACTATAAAACATATGCACATCCTTGCCTGCCTTTGAGTTTCTACTCAATTCTAGAGAGATTAATGCCCTTGCTATAGCAAGCTGTGAATACGTAGCCTCTGATTATGCTCATTTGAGTGGTCTTTCTTTATTCCCAGATATGGAATTGTCATTTAATGGAATACTTTGTAGACTTAAAATGAATCAAAAGATGAATATCATATATCTTAAGAGAAAAAGAAAATTTTTACTCAACAGGAACTCTCATATGTTTCAGAATACAATTTAAGGTCAATTAGTAGTAAAACTGAAGATGTACCTCACTTGTGAGTCAGTTAGTTCACTCTTAGATGTAAAATCTAGAGATTTTTATTGTACATGAACACCATGTACAAAAATACAAATAGCTCTGTTTTTTTAATGTAAAAAAAAATTGTAATCATCATTACCAAATGATTAAATCAGTAAATTGTATTATATTAACACAATCAGGCCCCATGAAGCTTCCAGAACCTTTTTTTTTTTTTTTGAGAGGTTTTTGCTATAGGGCGAGTGCGCTCACCAAAAAGGCAGGGAGAGACAGAGAGACAAAAAGCAAGAAATCACCCCCCAGGGGTGATGGCCATGCTGCTATCTCGTCTCCTCTTTTCTCCTCTCGGGATCTTGGGCATGCATGCAAACGTGCCCAGCTTGAGTTTAAGCCACCAGGTCCAGGACTCAAACAGCACTATATGGGAGTCCAGCGACATAGCCATTACACCAACTGCTGGTCCCCCAGAACCATTTTAAATAAGATCTATATGCATTAATAGCAATAAATCTCTCAAATGAAATATATACAAAAGAAACCTAGAAGAATATAAATAAAATGATCCAATTTATGTACAGATCAAATCAAGCAAAATTACAAATAATTTGGCATACTATAAAATAATAAAGCTAAGAGGAAAACCAAAGGAATACTTGAACTGCAATTTAAACTGGTAATGGAGGATGCGTATAACCGAAGATGAGTGTCTCTTCAAGATACATACCTTGAAGAGTACTCATGGTGTTGTACTCCTTAAACTGAGTGGTTTTGAGTTTTCTCATCATCCTTTGATTTTTTACATTGTATGCATTATCTATATTTCTGTATGTAAGACATATGCCATGAAAATGTATTTTTATTAAAAAGTTGTATATTCTACTCTTCTCATTAGCAGCCTGAGGTGATCTTTGAAATTGGTTCACTATTCACTTGACCCAGAGAACCCCACAAAGTCATGCAAGTCAAGAGGTTCAAATCTTCATGTTCACTTTAAGAACACTTGTGAAACTGCCCAGGCCATCAGGGGTATGCATGTCCAAAAAGCTACCAAGTGTCTGAAGGATGTCACTTTACAGAAGCAGTATGTGCCATTCCTTCGTTACAATGGTGGAGTTGTGGAGGAGTCAAACCTGGTGGGGCCCCAGAATCTGTTTTGAGCCTTTGACCTTTGAGCATAGCTTTAGTCAGCTCAGCATGTTGGCAAGGCCACTGCTGTATGCCCCCACCTATGAGCACAACTTGGGTCAACTCAGCATGTTGACAAGGCCACTTGTTATATGCTCCAGAGAATGCGGTAGCCTTGCTGGGAAGCGACCCCCCTCTGACTCCCTAAT
>NW_006159448.1:565513-574557 GCF_000334495.1 Tupaia belangeri chinensis | reverse complement strand
CTATAAAATTATATAAGTATCATTCTTTATTGAGATTCATAAGAACTAATACCTATACTTGAGATTTTCTTTTTAGCATCATATTCAGTAATCACAAGATGGCTGCCCCCAAGCATTGGCTGATAATTAACTCTGCTTGCTGAAAGCTATTTCCCAAAATGGCATTCCATGAAGTTTCTGAAGACCTGCCTACATCAAACAAACAATTGCTGAACTGTAATAGACCCGCCCTTAATCCAACCCTGAATGGAGTCTATGATCCCTATTGTTAAAACTTTATGAACTGATAATTAGAACACGTAGCCCCTCACCCATTTACTTGCATGTATCACTTTTTCAATAAAAAGGCACGATGATTCCTAGCAGTTGTCACTCTACAGAGAGTGATCTCTGGGGAGTGTCCGGCTCAGGATGTGCATGAAAAGGCACCGAGGCCTTAGTCTTCCTTTCCTGTGCTGCCTCCGATGAGTCAACCCACCCCTGCCAAGGCTGGACCCCGGCAGAGTTGGTAGATGTGTCCAGGATAAATAGTGGGGCTGGAGGCCCCAAGGTCAGTGGCCCAAAAAGAGTGCTGAATTTTTGCTGCACATGCTGAAAATACAGAGTAATGCTGGACTTAAGGGGTTAGATGTAGATTCTCTGGTCATTGAGCACATTCCGGTGAACAAGGCACCTGAGATGCGCAGTTGTACATACAGAGCTCATGGGCAGGTTAACCCACACATGAGCTCTCCCTGCCACATGGAGATGATCCTCACTGAAAAAGAGCAAATTGTTCCTAAACTGGAAGAGGAAGTTGCACAGAAGAAAAAGATATCTCAGAAGAAACTGAAGAAACAAAACTTATGGCACAGGAATAAAGTCAACATAAAATAAATGTAGATAAAAGTAAAAGGGAAAAAAAGTTGTATATTCTAAAACTTACATGCATATAAGTTCATTCAAAATTTCGTAGCAGTGTTATTAATCGCCAGTATCTGAAAATAACCATCAACTAGTGGTTCTCCAAACACCAGGTCCAGGACTCAAACCATACAGTCAGCCCTGTGGGATCTAGTCTCTTAAGCCCAACCCCACCTGCTGGCCCCTAGTCAATACCATTTTAAATTAAATCATTGCCTTTTGTGCTTACATTTCAGTAAGAAAAAAATGAAAATCAGTATCTAACGGGTAGTTTTTCTGTTAGAGGCACAGCAACATAATAGGAAGATTGTCAAGAACATTCTCAAAATAGCACTTCAAGTGCAGAAAATAAAAGCAACAGAGCAACTATGCTATAAGGATTTGTGGTTTTATTCTTAGTTTACTTATGATTGTGATTTTCATTTTAGGAATTAAAATTTATGTCATTTTTTTTGTTTCATGGTGAACAGAAGAGACAGAAAATAGATCATTGCTTTGAAAAAAAAATACCCTAGCAAATTTCCTATAGAATTTTATAGGTGATATGTGATCTTTGTGGCTAAGAGCTCTGATTAGGATAAATGTACAAAATACCCCTTGTAAGCTTAGGAATAACCAACAATTATTATTGCAGTCAGAGGAGAGAATGAGAGTAACCAGGGAGTTTTACTTGGCTTTCTTCTACTCCTATTCTTTTAAGAAGGACAAAGGATGTTACAGAGCATCTTAAACACCCAGCTCCTTCAAATCCATAAGGACAAATCATCACAGTGATCAACAAAAGGAATGTTATTTTGTTTCATCACAATCATTAAAACCAAATTAAACAGATGCCTATAGGATTACTGTAGCTACTGATCAAGAATGGTCGCCAAAGGGAGAAATGCAGAAAACCTTTTTCTGAAAAGTACAGAGCCATAGACCAGGATAGCTGACGTGGCTTCTGAGGACAGTAGGCTAAAGAGGGAGTACTGTACAAAGAGACAAGCGAAAGGCCTTGAGGCAACACATGCCAGGTAAGGATTTTAAAACTCAGTTCATGAGCAGGGACCAGCAAATGGCCGAATGGTTATGTTGCTGGACTCCCACGTAGTTGACCACAGTTCGAGTCCCACATTCAGTGGCTTAAAAACACATGCCCAGCAGGTGGCATGGTGGTTAAGGGCGCTGGACTCCCACATGGCCAATCATGGTTCAAGTTCTAGACCTGACAGCTTACTTTCTCTCTCGCACGCGTGCTCTCTCTCTCTCTCTCTCTGTCTCTCTCTGGTCAAATATAAATAAATAATAAAGTTAAATAAAATAATTAAAAAAAATAAAAAAAGTAAAAAAAAAAATTTTTAAAAAAAAAAAAAAAAAAAAAAAAAAAAACCTCTCACGAGGTGTGGTTGCATGAGTACCCAAAATCCCAAGAGAATGGAGCAGAAGAAATTAGAGCATGGCCATCCCCCCATGGAGTGACTTCTTGCTTTCTCTCTCTCTTTCTCTCTCTCTCTTTCTCTATCTCTCTCTTTCTCTCTCTCTCTGGTGAGTACATGCACCCTATAGCAAAAGTCTCTCAAAAAAAAAAAAAGACTAAATTCATGAATCTAGACAGTAGTGGAAAGTAACAGCATTTAGCACAATTCAAAATTCAAAAGTAACAAATGTTTTTCTCTCTGCATCACTTTATTTTAGAGATAGCAGTAGGTCATAACTTCAGAGCCACACTGACATTTGAGGAGGATGTGCAGATTTTCGAAGACCCAAAGCTAACTTTCTTCCCATATACCAGTGTTTGAGACCAAAAAAGAACCACTGTCTGCTTTTCCACCACATCTGTAGCTCAGAAATGTCTGTCTCAATGTTGTTCGTTCACACTTACTCTTAAGAGAAGAGAATTATTCTCTCAGATATAGTCACTACTGATAAAAGTTTAGACAAAAGTAGTTTTATTTGTTTCAATTGGATTAGAAAAACCTACTTGTAAGAGCTCTGAGAATTTAATTTGTTTCAAGTATGTTGCTTTAAACAGTTTTCCACATACAAAAGCCAGCCCAAATCTTCTGAATCAGAATCTTTGTTGCTAGGGCCTCAAGTGCTATATTTTCAAACACCTGCACAAGTAATTCTGCGAGGCACATCTGCTTAGGAACTATGTAACAGACCACAAATTCTCTTTTTTATCCTTTGAGTGATCATTTTTAACAATCAAACCATCTGGTTTACTAAAGTCACTCGAGAGGATAACTAGTCATCTTTAAATGAATAAATCCCTCTTGTTACTCCTTCTAGAAAGTACTATGGAGAAAAGGCCAGGTCCAACTGAAGACTCTGGGAAAGAGCCTAAACTGGAGGGAAAGATCCAGCTTCCAGAGTTTAGACACATTTTATAGTAAAAATCAGTCCTATTTATTAAGCACCTACCATATGCCATAGTTTGAATTATGCAGTCTAATATAAATTATTTGTAATAGTCTCAACAATTCTAAAAGTTAGCTACTTTTAGCCCTATTTTGTAGACTAGGAAACAGGTATTGAAGTGAAAAATGATCTACACATGGGACAGAGCTAGCAGATGGAAGAACTGAATGTGAAGTCAGATCTCTTTTGAGTTCCCTGCTCTTCCTGTAGGGCTGCCATTCAAAGAAGTGGCAAGCACTTGAATGGGAGCAGTGAAGTCTGACAGAACAATAGGAAATCTAGAGTCAAGCATGCAGCTGGAATTAGTAACATAGACTAGCAGGTAGCAGAAATTAGATATAATGGATGAAAATGCCAGTGGTTCAAACTTCCAGCCCATTGGCCCTGAAACATGCTGGACCTACGTACAAATGCCTAAAGTCTGATGAGCTAGAAAACTTGAGGAAGCCAGAGCCTATGAAGTCACTCCTCTCTCTCTTTTTCTCTCTTTTCTCATGCTATGTCATAAGTAAATAAATATACATATATCTATCATATTATTTTGTTTACTTTGCTATATACATATACCAAATATATGGTATTCAAAAAAGTATACAACTATAAATTGTCAATAAAAAAAAATAAATAAAATGAAAAGCAATCTCCTAAGGTTCAAAAAAAAAAAAAGAAAAAGGTGCCAGTAGATGGCATAGAGGTTGCATCAATAGACTCACACATGGCCAGCTGTGGTTCTAGTCCCAGACCCAGTGACCCAGTGGCTTGAAACTCACACCAGGTGTGTGTGCATGCATGCCTAAGATCTCAGGTGGAAAATAGAGGAGAATGGAGGAGAAGGAATTACAGCATGACCATATCACCTGAAGGAAGATTTCTCACTTTCCCTCTTAATGTTACTCTCTCTCTCTCTCTCTCTCTCTCTCTCTCAAGTGAATGCTTGCATTCTGAGGCAAAAACAAAAACAGAAAAAAACTCTATAAAAATTTTTTAAGAAAGGAAAAAGATGCTCAGTAACAGAAGAATGATAAAAAGTATGTTATTTTTAAAAGTCAACATTTGTTAAACTTTTGCTATGACAAAGTCTCTATTTTGAACACTTAGCCTATTTAAAATTATTTAATCCTTGTAAAAAAAAAACCTATAAAGCAAATGTTCTTATTCTCTCAATTTACTCAGAAGTTAAGTAATTTGCCTAAGGTCACTGGACTTTGATTTAGGCTCTCTGCTTCAAGAGAATGTACTCTTTATCATTATGGAAATTATCCTCATTCTGACAATATTTCCAAATAGACAATAAAATAATAGACATATAGACCACTCCAACACAAATGTTTATGACAAATAGGATATAAAGATTCAAGAATATTCGATAATTTTTTTTCAGTTGCACGCTATAATCAGTATCAAAGTTTTATGTATTATGTTTAAAGAGTAGTTTTGTTCGTTTGTTTGCTTTGTTTTAAAAAGGGGGCTATAGTAGCTATCTCTTGATGTATAATAAGTTAACCAAAAGCTAAAGGCTTAAAATAATAAACATTTATTATCTCATTTGTTCTGTGGGTCCAGGATCTTGACATGGCTTATCTGGGATCTCTGCTTTAGTCTTTCACAAGACTTCAAGAGGCTGAGTAGGGCTGTGGACCACATTTCAAGAGGACAATCTGTTCAAACTCTTCACAGCAATTTGCTTGCCTCACAGCAAATGGTCCAGAAAGGAAAAACAGAGGGTGATCACCATTTTTGTAATAACAATTTTTATTGTAATTTCTCATTTTTGCATACTCCTCCATTTTTGCAGCCACGATTGTTTATAACCTATTCTCATAAGTGGTATCTTGTGAGGGAACAGATGGTGGCTCAGCAGTAGCAACTCGGCCCACATAGATAAGATCTCAGTCCCCATTCTAGGGCCACCCTGTGCACACTGACTATGTACACATGTCTGTACACAGTACCCCCTACTGAAGCTGGGGGTAGATAATGGCAGGAAGATCCTGTTGGGGATATCTGCCTATCTCTCTCTCTCCCTCTCTCTCTTTCTCATGAAAGAAATAAATAAAAAGGGCCTGTTCTGTGGCCTACTGTAAGGGAGTCAGATCCCATGGCCAATTGCCCAGTTCAAATCCCAGCTCCATCAGCTTGAGAAGCACATAAGGTACGTGTGCGGGCATGCCCAAAATCCCAAATGGAAGGAGAAACAGAGAAAGGATTGGAACATTCTTTTTTTATGGTGCGTTCTCCCTCTCTCTCTCTGTCTCTCTGTCTCTGATGAGCACATACACCCTTTGGCAACTTTAAAAAAAGAAGAAAGAAACTTTATAAAAAGAAAGTACTATCCCTTTACTTTTGTCCTAATCTGTCTGTTAGAAGCCGGTCGGTAGGTCCAGCCCACTCTCAAGGACAGAGAATTCCACAAGAAGCTGGATACCAGGAGACAGGATAATGGTGGTTACCTTCCATAACCACAGAAGAGTTATATTATTACGGCACCTTAGTATAGGTAATATCTTTCATCAGACTATTTTTGGAGCATATTTCCCAAAATGAAATATTTAAGCAAAACTTTTGAAGAGTTCCAAAGGTTTTTAAAACTGATATACAGCGGCATATGATTTAAAGCATTCTGTAGTTGAAAGACACCTCACATGTATTATCTAACGTGGTGCTTCAAAGACATTTCTTTACAAGTCTCACACCACCTTTTTTATTTTCTGTAAATGTCATGCTGCTTCTCGTTATTAATTATAGATACACTTATTTTTAAAAAAGGAAAATATAAGATTTCACAGACTGGACACAGCATTAAGACCAGGCCTCTTATAATAGGACAAATAAATTAATGATGAAAAGAGGCTTAATGCAAGGGAAAGGGAAGAAAAAGGAAGTCAATTTGAGAGCATAGACATAATTATGAATTCTTTCCAGCCTTGTGGATAGTCTTTAAAATACAGAACAGAACGTCCAGTGAGAGGTTAAGGCTGGAGAGCTTTTTCTCATCTCTTACAGTTCTTTATAAAAGTTAACATACATTCATTCCAAAATACTCCATTTTAAAAAATAAAACATTATTACAGTCACATGGCCTGTAGATAAATATATACATGCAATTAATATTTTAAGGCTCTGTATAGAAATATTTATTTGCACGTCCAAAGATCGTGACTCTAAAAGGTGTCACATGATTCACATTAGTGGTGGTTGTGTGATAAATTGTTTTAGTTGCACAGTTGTTTCAGTGACAGATGGAGTAGGGAAACACAAAAATATTTTTGTTTCTGCTAGTTCTTCTGTGCTGAGGAAAGGTAGACCTGGGAAGGTCCATTAGAATTTTTGCTTGGGCAAGGCAGCTCCTGGAGCTGAAAAAGGCTGGGGAATTAAAGCATTTTCTAACACCAAGTAAGAGGAACTGAGATTGATCAGAAAGCTGAAGAAAGAACTGCCTGAAAATAGAGAAGCAAGAGTTTCTAGAGATCAAGGGAAAGCTGGAGGGCAAATGTTTCTAGCCCAGGTGGAAGGTCCAGGGTGTCTGTCCCAGGCTCACAGCGTGCACAATAGGTGCATGTGTGCCTATTAGCCAGACTGGTAGACACTTGCCTTCTTGTTTTTCGGGGGGCAGGGCACATATTCTATTTCCCTGACTTTTCAGTAGGAAACATGTATGACTGAAAGGGATTATTGTTTTCCATGTCTTGGGTGACAAGGTAAAGAAAAAAAGAGAATACAACAAAAAAAAGCCAAGAACTAATTCTGTGAATTTGAATAAAATACCCAACACTACAGAGTTAGTAGTTCAATGAACTCCTGGAAAGGCAGAAAAATCTCTCCCTAGAGACTTTCTTTCTTTTCTTTTCTTTTTTTTTAAGAGAATTTTTTTGCCTTAGAACACACGTGCTCACTGGAGAAAGGGATAGAGACAGTGAGACGGGATGTGAGAAATCACCCTTCGAGAGGGATGACCACACCATAATCCCTTCTCCATTCTCCTCCTGGGATCTTGGGCATACACATACACCCATCATGAATTTCAAGCCACCAGGTCTCAGACTTGAACTACTGTCAGTCAAGTGGTAGTCCAGTGATATTACAACTACACCACCTGCTAGCCCCAAAGACTTTCTTTTTTAACCACCATTTTGTTTTTAATTCAATACTACTGTTAAATGAATAGGGGATGGGACCAGCAGTTAGCATAATGGCTATGTCACTGGACTCCCACGTAGTCGACTGTGGTTCACGTCCCGGACCTGGTGGCTTAAAACTCACGCCGGGCACATGTGCATACGTGCCCAAGATCCCGAGAGGAGAATGGAGGAGAAGGGATTGAGGCGTGACTATCCACCCTGGGGGGTGATTTCTCGCACGCGCTCTATAGCAAAAACCTCTCCAAAAATAAAAAATAAAATAAATAAATAAATAAATAGGGGATGATGTTTAAGTACCATTTTGTGTCCTGGATATTCACCTGATAGTAGATTCTGTGTATGTTAAAATGACAATAATTGTGACTGTGTATTTTTTATTCTCAAGTCTAAATGTAAGCTAGAATCATTGACAGAGGTTTTTGTTTTTCATTTTTAATGTGATGCTTGTCCTGCATCTGTGAATTCTGATTTAGTTGACTTAATAACTATTCCCATAAAAATTGTGATCTGGGTGAAGTAAAGCCAGAAAATACAGAGGAGGCAACATTATAATGGAAAGAACCCATCACAAAGTCTGGAAATATCTACAGTAAAAAGGTGTGAAAAAGGGAAAAATATAATCAAAAGGGAAAAATGTATTACATAAAAGGCTGGCTGAAAATTTTAAGGATTAGAAAGTCAATAGTATCAAGAGTTGTGGGACCAACAGTTAGCGCTGGACTCCCACGTAGTCAACCGTGGTTCGTGTCCCGGACCCAGTGGCTTTAAACTTACGCTGGGAGCATGTGCGCGCGGTGCCCCCCTAGAGGAGAATGGAGGAGAAGGGATTGTGGCGTGGCCATCCCCCCTGGGGGGTGATTTCTCGCTTTCTGTCTCTCTTTCTCCTTTCTCTCTCTGTCTGTCTGGCGAACGCATGTGCCCTATAGCAAAAACCTCTCCAAAAAACGAAAAAAAAAAAAAGAGTTGTAGGGGACTTGGGACCAGCAGTTAGTGTAATGGCTATGTCACTGGACTCCCATGGAGTTGACCGTGGTTCGAGTCTCAGACCCCATGGCTTAAACTCATGTGTGCATGCCCAAAATCTCGAGAGTAGAAAGGAGGAGAAGGGATTGCGGCATGGCCGTCCCCCTGGGGGGTGATTTCTAGCTTTCTGTCTCTGTCTCTGTCTTTCTGGCAAGTGCATGTGCCCTATAGCAAAAACCTCTCCCAAAAAAAGAAAGAAGGAAGTATGGGAGCTGGAGGGCTATTCAAGATGAGAATATTTAGAATCTAATCTAGACTGCAAGTTGTTAAACAAGAAGATACATTAATAAGGCGGGAATAAGTGAGTAGTTGATAAGGAACAGGGCATTTACATGGTAATCGCAAAAATATTCCTTAAGAATTAATTCATAATTGGGGAATTAGGGTAGAGAGAGGGTAGAATAGTAACTCTACTGCAGAAAAATCTGATGGATATCATCAAGTGATTAACATTATCACATCTAATAGAACAAACCAGTATCACATGCCTTCTACATGATATATGGAAAAAGACCCATTTTTTGTGATATTCCACCTGAAAATTCATGAGCTAAAACCAATCATAAGAAAATATCA
>NW_006159448.1:559716-564793 GCF_000334495.1 Tupaia belangeri chinensis | reverse complement strand
GGCTCGGGGCTCATGCCCCGGCGTTCAGCTGCCTCTCCAGGGCCGGCGTGTGGCCTTTGGAACAGCAAGCTGAAGCGGAAAACAAGGTTTGAGAACTTGCAACTTGAGAAGATGATGGTTACCAGCCCTGCATTGCCTCAGGGAAGAACAGGAACTACTCTACCATTCTTGAGGAAGCCAGATACCGGAGAATTCTTCGGCCTATGGACAGTGAGAAGATGATGGTTACCAGCCCTACATTGCCTCAGGGAAGAACAGGAACTATTCTACCATTCTTGAGGAAGCCAGGTACCCGAGGATAGCTCACGCTCTAGAGCCCCACGGCACCATTCCAACAATGGCGGATCCGCACGAGACCCACCCTTGATCCAACATTAAATGGAATCTATGATCCCTATTGGTGAAAACTAAACTTGTGGCCCTTCTCCCTTTACTTACAGGTATCATATTTTCAATGGTTCCCCTGGAAGATGACTGTATATAGCAGAGATAGTGTAATGGGAGAGGGGGAAAGGGCAGAGGGTCAAAGATAGGATAAAAAACATATATGTATGTATACATGGTATGAAAGTAGAAATGGAATATTATTGATGATAACATGCTGGTATGGAGGATCTATTGCTGAGTGAAATAAGCCAGGCTATGAAAGAAAGATATTGTATATATCCACTCAATATACACCGACTATCCGCACTCTATAGTAGAGAGCAATAAATCGGAGGACATAAAAACAGTGAAGGTACTTAATGAGAATAGGACAATGTGAAGCAGGGTGAGTGAAGAGAAGAGGATAGAAGAGGATAGCAAGTGAACAATAGAGAGTCAGGACGTTAGTGAGAAATAGAGAGGGCTTATAAACTGTTGATGATGACATGTATGGTATTCTCAACTGGATTGGTCTGGGAGGTGTTTCAAGATGGGCAAAGTATTTTTACAAGCAAAACGAGAAATAGCAATTGACTGTTTTATAAAAATAATTAGAATAGGGGCCGGGCGCCAAGGCTGCGTCCGGCCTGGGGACGTCGTGGGCCCTTCCGG
Organism: Tupaia belangeri chinensis; assembly: GCF_000334495.1. NCBI lineage: Eukaryota > Metazoa > Chordata > Mammalia > Scandentia > Tupaiidae > Tupaia > Tupaia belangeri. The sequence continues at coordinate 563,755 of NW_006159448.1, read as the reverse complement.
GCTCTGCGTGTCCCCCCCGGGGCCCTGCTAAGCCGGCGGCAGCAGCATGCGCCTGCCCCCCCCTCCCGTCGCCGCGTGGCCTCGGGGCCAGCCAGCTGAAACTGAAGAGAAGGATTAAGAACTTGCAACTATAAGCAACAGAAAGAACCTTTAACTGCCTTAAACCAACTGAGAAATACACTGTAGAGAAGGATTTTATCTACCTATGGACAGTGGACGTGTATAGTATTCTCAACTGGACTGGTCTGGGAAGTATTTCATGATGGGTGAAGTCTTTTAACAAGCAAAATGAGAAATAGTGATTGACTGTTTTAAAAAATTATAATAATAATAATTATTGGGAAATGCATGGAAAAGACTTTGAATGATAAAGCGGGGAGATCGATGCCTCTGTATTGACTGACATGCATGGCATTCCCTTTTGAAAAAGCAATGGAAGTCAATGTAAAGTTATATGTAATCCAATGTAATATAAAGAAGATTATGATAATAAAAAAAAAAAAAATATCATATCAGACCAGTAGGAGCCGTTAGCGTAATGGCTATGTCACTGGACTCCCATGTAGTCTACCACGGTTCGCGTCTCAGACCCAGTGGCTTAAAACTCACGCTGGGCACATGTGCGTGCGTGCCCAAGATCCTGAGAGGAGAATGGAGGAGAAGGGATTGCAGCATGGCCATCCCCCCTGGAAGTTGATTTCTCGCTTTCTGTCTCTCTGTCCTTCTCTGTCTGGCTGGCGAGAGCACACGCGCCCTACAGCAAAAACCCCTCAAAAAAAAAAAGAAAGAAAATATCAGACCAGCCATGATTGAAAAACATGACACAACATTACTCAATATTTAAAACTGTCAATATTAAGAAAGGAAAAGAAAGGACAAGTCAACGATGTAATGGTTATGTTGCTGGATTCTCACGTAATCAAGCACAGTTCGAGTCCCTGACCCGGAGGCTTAAACTCATGCCAGGGGCATATGCATGTGTGCTCAAGATCCCAAGAGGAGAATGGTGGAGAAGGGATTGTGCTGTGGCCATTTCTCCAGGGGATTATTTCTCACTTTCTGTCTGTGTCTCTGGTGAGCTCATGCACCCTATAGCAAAAATATCTTTTAAAAATAAAGAAAAAAAGAAAGAGAGGGACCAGCAGTTAGTGTAATGGCTATGTCACTGGACTCCCATGTAGTCAGCCGCGGGTCACATCCCAGATCCAGTGGCTTAAAACTCATGCCGGGTGCATGTGCGTGTGTGCCCAAGATCCTGAGAGGAGAATGGAGGAGAAGGGATTGTGGCGTGGCCATCCTCCCTGGGGGATGATTTCTCGCTTTCTGTCTCTATGTCTCTGTCTGTCTGGCGAGCACACGTGTCCTATAGCAAAAACCTCTCCAAAAAAAAAAAAGGGAGAGAAAGAAAGAAAGGAAGAGAAAGAAAAAGAAAAAGAAAGAAAGTGAAAGGAAGACTGAAGAACGGTTTCAGATTAAAAGAGACTCAAGAGAAATAACAGTTAAATGTAATTTTGATTGATGTTAGGCCAGGAAAAAAATAAATAAATAAAATGAAGCTGATTATTGACTCAGTTATAAAAATTTTTAATATTTACCTAGGTTAAATCTTTGTATTGTACTATTACAATTATGAATGTTAGATGTCTCTTTTTTAATACTTAAACTATTTTTTAAAAGAATATCTTTGTTCTTAGCAAAGATACTGTATTTAAAGGTAAAAGAAGATACTACGCTATATAATCAAAGCCTGAAAGAATTTATGGAATGACAAGTTAACTAAAATAGAAGAGTTTGGAGTGTCAAGACTAAAATTAAAGTAAAAGTAAAAGAATTTTAAAGTTTAAATATTAGGATCTGTAAGAGACAGACAGTGGCACAGTGGTAACACAACTAGACTCACAAAGGGAAAGTTCAAGGCTCAAGTCATGGGACCTTGTCAAGCATTTCAGTCATGTGCGTGTGTATTCATAATCCAGGCTATCTGAGACTATGCTAACTTAGAATAGGATTCCTAAAGCTCTTTAATCTCCTCTAGGGAGGTAGAACCATTACCAGAGTTGAAGCTTGCCCGAGGCAGTACTGAAAGAGAATCCTGTGTCTCCCAAGAGTCAACTAACACAGGGGAGACTAAGAAAATTCTTACATGCTGATAGCAGAGATGAGAGCTCCTCTAAAGACTCATGGATTCACTTAAAAGAAGCATCAAATGCTTCTTGAGTTAAAGAATGTGATTTGCACTCTGGGTTGTCCTAAAATTGTCAGAACACAAATGCAGTCAATACAGTTAATGTTTTACTTTTGTGTGTGTGTGTGTTGCATGAGAACTGGGCCTCTTAATATAGATTTCAACTTAATTAAACCTGTTCAACATTAGACAACTCAAGTTAAGTGTGAATCAGCCTGAAGACTTTGATGAATGAAGGGCTACTAACTTTACATCTTATATAAAATTCAATTATTCCTTATATTTTATAGATTTTATAACTCAGTAATTCACCTCAAAGAAATCAGACTATTGAACAAAATAATAAGTATAGAGGAGTTTTATAAAACTCTGGTCTATGGAACCCTGGGATCCCTTAGATTTCAGGAGTCTGTGAAGTCAAAAAGAAAACAATATAGGGAATCAGGAGTTAGCGTAATGGCTATGTTGCTGGACTCCAAGGTAGTCGAGTGCGGTTCGAGTCCCGGACCCAGTGGCTTAAAACTCACACCGGATGCATGTGCGTGTGTGCCCAAGATCCCGAGAGAAGAGAATGGAGGAGAAAGGATTGCGGCGTGACCATCCCCCCTGGGGGGTGATTTCTTGCTTTCTTTCTATGTTTCTCTCTGTCTGTTTGGCAAGCACACGCACCCTATAGCAAAAAAAAACTCTCAAAAAAAAAAAAACAATATGTATTATAATACTAAGATTTTTGCTGGGGTTCAGCCTCGGCGTGGGTGGATTATCTCAACGGAGGCGGCGAAGGTGAACAGAAACAAAAATTAGACTAAGACCTCAATGCCTTTTAGCATGTTCTCAGCCGGCCACAGCCAGAGCAGAACTCTAGGCTGCAGCGCTGGTGGTTACTAAACACACGTATTTATTGAGGGATCTTACAGGAGTAGGAGGGGTGAGTGGGGAATAAAAGATTTACTCTAGGAAACAGAGAATTCAAAGCACAGGAACAATGATCATAAAACATGATGTCTGTCTTGTTTGAACAGGTGAAGCCAAACACAGTTCTCAGAACGAAGGAGTCTATTTGTCTGATGCATTTTCTTCTTCGGTCTTGATTACTGGGAAGGGTCTTTTGAAGAGGGGGCTTGCAGGATGTTTGATAGTTTCAGTCCCGGGCCAGTTTGATAACTTTGCTGAATACAAAGACCTAGATAGAAATCTTATCTTGTTAAGTAAAGACACAGTTAATACATGGACTATCTATACATTACAACAATAGAGGGTGAGTCTATGATCTTATATGGGAAAGGAAGATGATCTTGTAGCTCAGGAGACAACACAGGATGTTTTATTAGCAGTTTTTCATAGTCAACAGCACATAGATGAGAAACTCTTTGTAGTTGAAAGCTACCTGTTGCTTTAGATAAGAGCTCCCAGCTAAGGTGGTTAATATTTCTCTGGAGCCCTCAGGTTTGTTCATGGTCAGTCAGACTTTTCCTTTCTTAAAAGAAACCATGGGTTTTTATTTTATTTGCTGAGTCTGTCAATTAGTGAGTTCTTTTGTTTTATCTCTGGGTGGATGTGCTGACTTTGCAGAGCAGAGCTAACTTTGGTCTGTAGCTTTAACAAGGGGTATTTACATAAAACTAGCCTTAAACTAACTTAGTTTTCATATGCTAGTGATGCTGCTTTGGCTTTTACTATTTTGACCTAACAAATGTGAATTTTGGCTTAGACAGACAACTTCCCGCCCTCTTCTTAGGGAACCACATTCCTACAAGATCACTAATTGGCTTTATTGTAATGGTTGGGGGTTATATTTTACCCTTGAAAGGTACCATAATAACAGTAAAACTCCCAGCACAGAAATTAACTACA